>NC_061091.1:1373270-1385770 GCF_015104395.2 Macrobrachium nipponense | reverse complement strand
GGTCTGGCCTCGGGGTGGGCGGGAGCGGGGGCGGGGGCGGCGGGTGGAATTTTGTTTTCTTAGGATATTATAGGAACCCCCAATTTCAGAAAAAGGATTTACCATGTAGGAACCCTCCCCGGGGCAAGTGGTTAGACGAGATTTCGGAGGCGAGAGAGAGAGAGAGAGAGAGAGAGAGAGAGAGAGAGAGAGAGAGAGAGAGAGATGAAGCTGTTTTTGATAGGATACAGCTACCCCAGTCCTACGATCTGGTTTCCTATTGACAAAATATACATACGTATATATAGATATATATATATATATATATATATATATATATATATATATATATATATATATATATATGTATATATATAATATATATATATATATATATATATATATATGTATATGTATATATATATATATATATATATAGTATATAACGTATGTAATAGTATATAATATATATATATATATATATATATATATATATATATATATATATATATATATATATATATATGTGTGTGTGTGTGTGTGTATGTATATATGTAAGTGTGTATATAGGCACATTGTTCTCACTACAACAGGCAAACTCAGTTACTTTTCTCGATTCTGTCGACGTCACTAAGTGAAACTCTGCAGTAGACAGGATACCGAAATCTCTCGCCTCCCTCCCGAACAAGGGTAAAATTAACTCCATTAAAAGACCAAAAGATCAATAATAAAAGAAAAAACGGTGAGTAAAATGAGTAAAAAGGGGAATGAGAGACACTGAATTTTATTAAAAATGGAGATTCATCATCACAGGTTGCACCCGAAACCTCCTAAGGTGAATATCGGTTTAAATGAACCATAAAATTGGATATTCAGAATTGGCCTTCATTTCCCTCCCAAATGGACGGGAATTGATTTTTTTTCGGTTATGTTAAAGGAGGTTTTTACCTCTTTCTTATTTATTTCATTTGTTGGGTTACAGGTTCTTATCAAGCGGATTTATATTATGAGGATATACATAAAGAACAAGGCGTGTTCAGACCACCAGCTTACTTAGGCGAGTGTTAAAATGTACGGTCGAATAGCGCCTTGTTTCGCCAACGAAAATTAGAATAAATAAGCTATATTTTATTAGAAATAATTGACCTGTACTGTTTGACCCGCACACTATTTATTTTTCACTATTTCATTCTAATAGATAAATCATAAATATGCTATCCTAAAATTCCTGTATCTTCAACTCAATGCGTAACACTTTTTTCAGACCTCTTTGGGCTTTTCCATAGACCTTTCCCACCCAACCAACAAGATTAAGAAAAACAACAACGAAGTAGTTTGTAGGCTTACTCCTAGAGTAAACAAAAATCATTCAGCCTTGTAGCTTAAAGGAAAACTATTATCAAGGTGGCTATTTGTCTGTCTGTCTGTCTTCACTTTTTGTGTCCGTCCTCAGATCTTCAAGATGACTGAGGCTAGAGGGCTGCAAACTGGTAATGTTGATCATCCACCCTCCAATCATCAAACATACCAAATTGCAGCCCTCTAGCCTCAGTGGTTTTGATCTTATTTAAGGTCGTAGTTAGTCGTATTTGTGCGTCTGGCAACGATGTTTAAACTTGGCGCTTAGCTAATTACCTCCTTCACTCAAAGTGCCTCAAAGGTTCTTTCTTACTCTTCCATCACCTTCCTTATCTCAGGCCATCAAAGATGATCTATACCTAGAGCAGTTTTTAATTAGGTCCTGTCGCATCCTACGGTATCCTTCATTCAGCTACAGGATACCATAAAGGTGCTACAGCTCCCACGCCCTTCAAACGAGAGAGAGAGAGAGACACAGAGACAGAGACAGAGAAGAATAATCCATAAATCATTTGAAATTAAGAGGCATTTTTTTCACTTTACTCATGATGAGAAAATATAAAAATTTGCACAGAATAAAAGTTCTATCTTTATATTTTTCTTGCCAGGAAGAAGGAATGGAAGTTTATCTTTAATGCCCCAATGAAATTTTTTATCTTTTTTATAGACCACTTTTCACAAACGAAAAAGTCTGCTGTTTTGCCGAAATCAGTTTGATATTTCCATTCATGCGAAGGAAAACTGACTACGAGGTAAAAAGTCTTTTTATTTTAATTTCAATTCGAAAAATATTGAATAATAAACTTTAGAGGTCGCAGCTAAAATAATGTTTCATAATCCCTCTTTTTTTTTAAGTGAACTAAAACTCGCTACAAAGTGACTTGGAAAATTCCATCCCATGAAAGCACTGACAGTCTTAAAAATATATAATGTATGTACATATACATATATATACGTTTTATATATATATATATATATATATATATATATTATCTATATATATATATATATATATATATATATATATATATATATATATATATATATATATATATATATATATATATATCATATATATATATATATATATATATATATATATATAGAGAGAGAGAGAGAGAGAGAGAGAGAGAGAGAGAGAGAGAGAGAGAGACGGAAATAAGGGAAGAGAAACCAATTCAACGACGGTAATTAATCATTTTCGCGCTGGATTTTTCTAACCTTATCCCATTTACATTTTTACACCTAGAGAGAGAGAGAGAGAGAGAGAGAGAGAGAGAGAGAAATTAAAATGAACATCACGTCAACAAACATAAACGAAGGAGGAATAAGTAAAAAGAAATAAATGGCAGAAGAAACTAGATTTATTCATATCCCAAATGAAGCAAGTAAACAGTTTATAAAGCTGAATGAGCCGTGGTTCATGAAGCTTTCAGCCACGCTCGGGTGGTGGCCTGTCCTATAGCTTTTTCAGACGGACGCTTATGGCCAACTTTAACCTTAAATCAAATAAAAATGACTGAGGCTACAGGGCTGCAACTTGGCACGTTTGATGATTGGAGGGTGGATGATCAACATGCCAATTTGCAGCACTCTAGCCTCAGCGGTTTTCAAGATCTAAATGAGAACGAACAGGCAAATAGCCATCCACTAGTTTTCTTTCACAGAAGGCTAAAAATGGCGTTGCATTTATCAGGGTCAACGGCTTGTAACGCTTAGTTTAATTTCATGACTGAAGTCAGGAGATGCAAACGCCATCGACACCAGTATTGTATGTATGTATGTATGTATGTATGTATGTATGTATGTATGTATGTATGTATGCATGGTGTTTTTACGTTGCACGGAACCAGGAGTTATTCAGCAACTGGACCAACGGCTTTATTACGTGACTTCCGAACCACGTCGAGAGTGAACTTCTATCACCAGAAATTCATATCTCTGACCGCGACACCAGTGCTCCGAAGAAATAAACATTTCATTTAAGTGTAATATATGTATATGTTTAGAATTTCTTATTTAGCAGAAGTGCTTGTTATTCTTAAAGTTGTTAATCCTTTTAAGTTGTTAAGCTGCACTTGTTTGTATTAACAATGCTTCAGAGCTAGTTTCCTTCATTACTCTCATATTTTACATATTTACTTCTGTTCCTATCTTGTATTTTTCTGTGAGTTGTTTGTAAGAGTTCCAGTAATAAAGACCTATTTAGAATCTAAAATCCTGCGTGGTCCGAAAATGTGGTTAAGTTAACGCAAAAATATGATCTGACATACACCACCTGCGTGGTCCAAAAATGTGCTTAAAGCAGCAATATGATTTGACATATACCACTGGTCCCGTCTTATGAGGATAATGTATAGATATATTTTTTTCCTTATTGATAAATGAGTGTCTGCATCAAATGAGAACCTTTGTCACATGACAAGGTTTTACGGGTCATGGGGCAGACGGGCAGTCAGGAAGACTGGCGCATAAAATGACAGGTATCAATTTAGGAAAGAGTTGGCCCTATCCTCAGGGGTAAAACGACCGCATGAGAGAGAGAGAGAGAGAGAGAGAGAGAGAGAGAGAGAGAGAGAGAGAGAGAGGTGGTTTAATTCATAACGTTTTAATGAATAGGAGGAGTCAATTTGAGAGAAATTCCCTTAGTACGAATGACATTGGTATTTGCACCAAAGGCGATTGGGACCAGAGAGCGAAGTTCATCCCTTGATTTGTTCATTATTCGTCTTTGTCTTTGATTTCAGGAGTGAAAAAAGTTTATTTTCTGGCCCTCCCAAAGTTTGATGATATCGGATGTTTAAAATCATCTGTTTCAAAGAATTGTGAAGGCTGAATTATATCGTGCCATGACAACCTGCTGGTTAACAGTGCGACCGATTGTAATCGAACGGTAGGTTGCCAGAGTACGATGATGAAAATTTACACTCGAGAGCTCGCTGTCTTAATGTTATTTCCACATAATTGTATCCTTGTAAACTGAATGTTTTAAGTGATTCATCTGTATTTATCCTCGACACAATAGGCTTCACTGTGTAGCTAGACATATATTGCGAGTATTATAAAAATTATAGCCACAGTTCCACTGGCCGTCGTCCAGTCCGGGTTCAGCCTTTCTCACCGATGAGATTTTTAGATAGATAGATAGATAGATATTTTTATTGACCACAATAAAAAATAATATGAATTTTACAAAAGAGTATTTGGTCCAAATTACAAAATTAAGTACAGTAGATTTTGTACAATCTTATACAAACTAAACTGAATTTTCAATTACACGTATATTGTATCTTAAAACCTAAAACAAAACCAATTTAACTATACGCCATCAACAAGTTCTTGTAATTACATTTTACACATTATAATAACGTGTTACATTCAATACAATTTTACATACTACATCATAATCGGTTCTAGTTACTAGCAAGTCTAAAGCTGTGGTAACGTTATACATCTGCCTGATCTGTAACGAAAGTGGACAATTTTCAATGACATGAGTCTCTGTCTGGACCCCACCGCACGAACACAACCTCTCATCCATCGGCAGACGGCCCCTACCTCTTCTGCTCCACCGACCTGTCTCAACTGCCAATGAAAGAGCACTTAACCGCATTCTTGTCCATGATACACGTTCTATTTCATTAAGTCTTAATTGGTTTGTATAAATGTCATGAACTACTAAATCTGGGTTAACAGTTTTATAGAACACAATCCTACTGGAATTGGAGTTTCTGACCTTTAATTGCAGTTCACATTTTCCTTCATCAATATCATCAGTATTATCAGAGCTAAGGTTTCGTATATACCTCGACGAAACAGTCATTATAGTTCATCACTATTCGCATGGCGTGAATTAAAGGGTCATCATCCATATTATTCCTTTCAAGCCACATCGTTTTGAAGAATCTTCTTTTCCTCGATTTTATATGCCCTCATCGGCGGAAGTCCCAGTTCTACCACACATACGTCATTATTAGTAGTTTTTCTGACCCCCAAAAGTTGTTTATTACACCATTTATATTGCTTTTCGATGGGTTTAATATCACCATTTAGCCATGACTCACATGAATATAATATAGTTGACATAATGGCAGCATCAAAAATTTTCTCCTTGGCTAAAAATGGCACATCATTGTTTCTACTTATAGAATGAAATAAATTTCAGAGTATGACACATTTTACTTATTGCATGCTGCTTGACAGCTGTTGCGGGGAACCATCATCCGTAAAAGGACTGCCTAGATAAATGTACTGATTACAGTAACTAATCACATCAATTACATACTATGGGTTCTTTGTCTTACCTAGTACCATTAATCACCATAAATTTAGTTTTACTGTCATTAATAATCATCCCATAGGAATGACAAAATTCATACAAAATCCTTATTTTACGTTCCATACCATCCTTTGTAGTGGATAGGAGGACAGTGTCATCCATCATGACCATAATATGCAACCAAGCAAGAAAACCATCCAAAGGGCAATTACGTTTTATCATTTGTATCATATCATTTACTTATAAAACAAATAAAATACATGAGATAGGTGAGCCTTGGCGCACACCAACAGTAGCGGCAAGGAGAGAGGTACCAATCACACTATTTGTGCAACGATATACAGCCACCAATAATGAAAGCATAGTCATCCCACATCCCATTCGTTTTAGCACAGAAAATAACTTATGTCTAGGTACACAATCATAAGCTCTTCTCAAATCAACAAAGGTTACAAAAAGCTTCAATTTCTTCCTCCTAGCTACGTCCACCAATAGCCTCAAAGTTACTATATGCTCTACACATCCCCTCCCCGCTTGACTTCCATATCGTAAATCTTAGCTATACCATTAATTACATTAATGCCTCTGTAATTACCCAGAGAAGCCCTACTTCCTCGTTTGAATATTGAATGCATCTTTGCTGCTATCCAACTTAATGGGTAAGAACTCGACAAAAACAAAATATTAAATAATGTAGCAATTAGCATGATCCACTCAAACGGTAACATTTTGAACAAACCTGGGGGTAGACCGTCAGTTCCACTGCTTGATTGGCTTTAACCTTTTTGTTTTACCCTGAGTCTGTAACTCAGCTGGAGTAATAGGATCGTCTAATACAGGTATAGTTACATCTGAATGAAAATCGTCTAGTATTTAAGACTGTTCTGCATTAGGGGGGTTAAGGGTTAAATTTTGCTCAAAAATTATTCCTTTGAATTGGCTCATCAACTCGGCTTAGAGTCTGAATTACTTGGGTCTCTATAATTTGACCTTTCCAATCAATTGCACCCCAGATCCGAGCCTGATCATTTTCCTCCAACAATCTATCCCATCTACTCCGGCCACTATTTATTAAAATTCCTTCAGGATTCTCATGAGATACACTAGTGGAGGCACAATCATATAAAGTATTGCTAAGGCGTAAGGCTAACAAATCTATATCCTCATCTCTATCTAGCTCTACTCTGTGGCCACTAAGCTTAGTCCAGAAAACACATCACCGTCTATCTTTTTGAAACTGAATTGACCGTTTGGTCAGTCGATTGCACGTCGTTGTACTGTCACTATACTCCGCTCCATGCTGCCCAGCTCTGATGCTCGTAACTTAATCGACTCAGGAGAAACGGAAGGAGGTTGCAACACAATTGAAATAGGAGCATGATCTGATGGTAATAAATCATTATCAATTACATGAAAATCGGTGATAAACTTAACCAGCTTCTTTGATACGATACATGTGTCAATTTCAGAAATCCATTCTCTCCCTCTTCGAAAGGTCTTTCTGCTCTGGTAATAAGAATAAGGTGTTTTTAAATTATTAACAATAAGTAACTGTTCTTGTACACACAAACCAAATATAGCTACAGCATTGTCTTTGGGTATGGGTATCGGATCTGGTATAAAGGGGTACGAATAATCAACTAGGCCTAATCGTTCTGTGAGCTCTCTAATGGAAGTCCCTAACCTGGAATTCATATCACCCATTACAATACATCCATTACTACATTCACTAGTTTTTATCTTTTCTTGGATTTTACTTAATTGGCTATAACTGAAATACTCGGAATCGGCAGGAGAGACATAACATGCTCCAAGTAAAACACCAGGTATACATTTTAATCGGAACCATATCTGATCTGCGATTGATGCATCAACATCAAATACTTGCTTGTTCAAATACTGTCTTATAAACACACAAGTTCCACCTCTAATACTGTTTGATCGGTCATAACTTACGTATGAAACATAACCCGGAAATGAAAGTGGCGGCAAATTCGTTTTTATTTCATTTAAACAGATAACATCATAAGAATTCAATAACAATTCAACATCTCTTTTTTTTCTATTTTATTTATACAGAGTTTATATTCCAAGACATGGTCCTTATATTACTTTGTGGTCCTACTGAAAAGGGTGAGGATGCCATCTATCTATTATTACATTATCCCTGTACAATACCCTCCCCTTGTAGTCTAGACGTATATTGCATACCCTACATTAGTGGGTTTGTTTTCTTTTTTTTCCTCTTCCTCGGCATCCTTCAGCCTTTTACCATTCTCTTTTTACTCCTGGGTGGGTGTCTTTCCTGATATAAATCTTCTTATATGGACCATGCAAGTCCTTGAGTTTTGCAGATTTTTTCAATATTCTGTCCCGAATAGCCTTTGAGTCTACCTTGATGAGAAGGGGGCGGGGGCGTCCGCCGCCGGGTGCAGAACTGCCAAGCCTACGATGGAAACCAACCAAAACCTCACGTCCCACTCCTACTGCTTCCCATATCTTTTGAATTTTATTCTCTTCTGTGGTACCTCCATCAAGAGCTATCTGTTCCTCAGGTACACCAAACAACACCAGATTTGTCTCCCTCTTCTGTCTGTCTAGTTCTTCAAGAAATAACTGGTGTTGCAAAAGGATTTCTGACTGCTTTTCAATTGTTTCCGTCAACTCTTTTATTCTTGCTCTCGAGTCATTTTCCGATGACGCAATCACACGACGCAGGTCTGCCAACTCACTAACTATCAAATCTAGTTTTTCTTCCTGCCTCGCTCTAGTTGTTATTTCATCTTCATTTGCAGCTAGAATTGCATCAAACAACTCTTCTTTTGTTATTCTAGTGAACTGATTTTTCTGTAATTTCCGTAAATCCTTTAGACTTTAGTTCTCCATAGCAAAAATTGAGAAGAAGACAATCTACTGAGCTGGGTATCGTCTGCTTAAGTGCCTTTGTGCGCATGCGCGAACTGAAGAAGAAAAGAACGTAGCCCTTCTTTATACTTTGTCGACTCACAAATTACACAGCTAATATGGCACACGTTCACTTTTTATCACTTCACTGTTCACTGTCATAGGCCCGGCACTCTCATAAATCTTTTATGTTACTGTAAAATCCTCTCTGGTGCGTATATCCAATAAAACAATGGTCAAAAGTCGGAGCTGCTTTTAAGCTGGACTTATCAATGGCGGACAGGACATACATACAAGTAAGTGCTTGCAGTCCCAAGCCTCTCTTATATTATCGAGCCTTTTTTATTTTTTTGTACGATAGGAGTACACCACTGTATATATATATATATATATATATATATATATATATATATATATATATATATATATATAGGATATATATATATATATTAATTGGATATATATATATATATATTTATATCTATATATATATCTATATATATATATATATATGGATATATATATATATATAGTTATCCCTATATATATATATATATATATATATATATATATATATACATATCTTGAAAAGTTAGTTTATTATTTTCTATCATAAACATCCGAGAACCAGTGAACTCCTTCTCCTCCCAGCTGTTCCTCTCATTCAATCAGCACACATCAAAATTCCATTCAATTATTCATACGAGTCCTTCACCCGTCCTTTATTATTCACTGATCGCTTCACTCTCCCATTCATTATTCACCGAAGTCAGTCAAAACCTTCCATTCACATTCGGGAAAAGAAGTTAGACGAACTTATCGTTTTTCTCGTCGATCAAAGATGATGTCAAAATCGTGTTACAGGATTTGCGGGGTTTGAACCACCTCTCACTTATGATTCATTTCAATACGCCTTCGTCTCTCTCTCTCTCTCTCTCTCTCTCTCTCTCTCTCTCTCTCTCTCTCTCTCTCTCCTTAAAACACTCGCTATCATGGAATACCCCCAGATGGGCAATGGTGTTAGCCAGATGCGTGACAGAAAAGCTTTGGTATATGTTGGAAATATGACACCAACCGAGACACTCACTCAGATGTAAGGAACAAGAGCGGAGGTTCTCGTTAGAAGAGAAATTAAACTAGTAACCGAAGTTCTTTGGGCGGAGCAATCGAGTTTTCTGTACGGCGTTTAATGCTGTGCGAAGCTCTCAGTCGCGGCCCATGAAACTTCCAGCCACGGCCAGGTGGTGGCCTGTGTTGTCACGCTCCATCGTGGCTAACTTAAACCTTAAATAGGATCAAAACTACTGAGGCTAGAGGGCTGCAATTTGGTATGTTTGATGATTAGGGGGTGGGTGATCAACATACCGATTTGCAGCCCTCTAGCCTCAGTAGTTTTTAAGAACGGAGAGCGGACAGAAAAAGATGCAGACGAACAACAAATAGCCATCTCAGTACTTTTCTTTTACAGAAAAGTAATAAAAGGTGAAACATAAAAACTTGGAAGTGTCAGAATCCTGGCAGACAGAAGCTGACACCGTCTTAACCTACAGCAGAACAGACAGCATCCACAGAGAGGCAGACCTTTTTCCGCCTTCAAATCTCTTCGACACTGGCTTGTCCCAAAGACATTTTCCTTTCCTTCCAGCTGACACAGAGAAAGCAACGAGAAAGTAGGAGAAGTGAATAACCAAATCTCACTTGGCACTGAAGGCTACGGCAGAGCTGGAGTAGAGAAAAAGGGTCATTTCTCAATGTAGTCTAACACGGCCTTCTGAGGCGACAGGAACATTTGTTTCTTGTATTCTGGGGGGTGCGGTGGTGGGGAAACATTTTCTATTTGTCCTTATTTGTATTTTTTCAATGACAGTGAACTTCTTTTTTTTAGGGGGCATAGGGGGAATATTTTATATTTGTCCTTACTTGTATTTTTTCAGTGATAGTGTACTGTTTTTTTTTTTTTAAATATTAAGAAGACCCCCCATCCAACTTCCCTTCATCATTTGTAATGAATGATTACATATCTGCATTTTTTCAATGAGAGCTGACACTTATTTTTTTCTTTCAAATATAGAGAAGAAGAAGACCCCATGGCCAACTTCCCTTCATTATTTGTAATGAATGATTACGGCATCTAAAAGAAGTGGCCTATTCCTTTAAGTGGGTCTCTTACGTAATTACAGTGTGTACACAAAAGGCCCATTGAATTCATTCATTCGATATCCTCTCCAGATTCTTGCGTCTATTAATAGCCACTTTACACTACGGTTCTTTCTGCCACTGGCCGGCGTTTTCATTCATTACGATTTCATTGATGTCACCTGACACGAACAGGAATGTTGAATTCAATTTTCACTGCAAATAAAAGCAAAAACAACAACATAATAATCTTACTATAATGGGCGTTATGTCTGTCTGTCCGCCTGTCATTCAATCACGGCCAAACGGCTAGACCCATTAAGGCATAGACCCGGGTTTGTGAGTTTCTTGTAAACCGTGGTGGTGTATCCCGTAGGGGTCTGCTGTACCCGAACGTCCAGGAAGGGTAGGGCACCGTCAACGCTGCGTTCACACGTGAAGTGGAGGACGGAGCATTCTTTGAAAGTCTTTCTTAAATGCCTTAATGGGTCTAGCGAGTGCCCAGACAGGTATAAAAGATCGGTGGTAGATGCCTTCGTCCGCCGCGCCCTTACACACTGTTCCACTTGGAGAGAAACCACCAGGGAGATCGAAAGGTCTACACAAGTCCTCATCAACAATAACTTTTCAAACCGCATGGTCGAACGCCAAACGAGGGACTCCATAAATAAATGGCACCAGGAAAGAACGACCGAAACTAACGACCAAAGTGGAGTTATAAAAATATTTCATAAATATTATATGCACCACAAATATTTGGAAGACGAAAAGGCTATAAAGGAAATAATCAGTGAAAATGTCTCCCCCACCTACCAGAAATTGATAAAATTAGCCTCATAATTTATTATCAAAAACATGAAAACCAGCCAGCTGCTTCTTACAACAACCCGACGGCCCCCAGAAACGTCTTTGAAGAGAAGGAGTGTCATCTACGAATTCACCATGCTCGGTGGATGGATGCTACCACTCTTATATCGGGATGACCACCACCAGACTCTCCAAGCGTCTCTCCTGCCACCTTCAAGAAGGGGCCATTTTCATTCACTATAGGGAAAAACATAACAGGAGACCAGAAAGAGCTGAGCTTATAACGAACATAGAAATTATTGACCATGCACCGGACCGGAAACGCCTACGTTATCTGGAAGCATTACACATATTAGCGAAAACAAAAAACCGACTATCAACACGTAAAAACGAAACAGAATTTCTTCCCACCATCATAAGAAGAAATAGCACAAGAAACCAACCGACTCCGTATACCGCCACGAGAGAGAGAGAGGAGAGATCGAGGTGGGAGAGACAGAGAGAGAGAGAGAGAGAGAGAGAGAGAGAAAGAGAAAGAGAGAGAGAGGAACAAGCAGAGATAGAAAGGGAAAGAGAGAGAGAAGAACAAGCAGAGAGAGAAAGAGAGAGAGTGAGAAGGAGCGAACGAGAAAGAGAGAGAGAGAGAGTGGAACTTGCAAAGAGTGAAAGAGACAGAGTAGGAGAGAGAGAAAAAGAGGAAGAAGCAGAGAGAGAAAGCGGGAGACGAGCGGAAGATATGTCAACTTGCACAGCCTGCCACCCCCAAGAGGTGGGTACCCCAACCAACACCCAACCGACGCTAATAACTCCGTCCAGACCACGCAGATCTGATCGCCTCAGGGAGAGATTTCGTTACCATCCAACGACCAATTAAAATCCCTGCCCACCGACCCGCCCACCGATTGTACAGGACCTTGCATGGTATAAATACTTGTAAAACGTATCTTAATTCACGTTACTGTAAACTCATAGATGACTGCCTTGCGCTGTCGACACGTTAGAGGAATAAACCTAAGACAAATGAAAATCTTTACAT
>NC_061091.1:1343270-1368270 GCF_015104395.2 Macrobrachium nipponense | reverse complement strand
TTTGGTTTCGGGTCATACAGGTTACTTCTAATTGCGGCCTAGAAAAATTAACCAGATTTAAAAAGGGACATTCTTTTAATAACCAGGATGAAAAAGGGACATTTTTTTAATAACCAGGAATAAAAAGGGAATTTTTTCAATAACCAGGATTAAAAAGGGACATTTTTTTAATAACCAGGATTAAAAAAGGGAAATTTTTTTTAACAAAACAGGATTAAAAAGGGAAATTTTTTTAATAACCAGGATTAAAGGAAATTTTTTTAATAACCAGGATTAAAAAAGGGAAAAAAGGGACATTTTTTTAATAACCAGGATTAAAAAGGGAAAAATTTTTTGGGTAATAAACCATGATTGAAAAGGGACATTTTTTTAATAACCAGGATTAAAAAGGGACATTTTTAATAACCAGGATTAAAAAGGGAAATTTTCTAATAACCAGGATTAAAAAAGGGACATTTTTGTTTCTAATGACCAGGATCAAAAGTGACATTTTTTAAAAATAACCAGGATTAAAAAGGGACATTTTTTAATAACCAGGATTAAAAAGGGACATTTTTTCAATAACCAGGATTAAAAGGTATATTTTTTTAATGACCCAGGATTAAAAAGGACATCTTTTTTGTTTTAATAACCAGGAATAAAAAAGGGACATTTTATTGATAACCAGGATTAAAAAGGGAATTTTTTTTAATAACCAGGATTAAAGGGGACATTCTAAAATAACCAGAATTAGAAAATTAAAGAAATTTTGAAACACCCTCAATTTAAAAGGGACATTAAAAAATAATCAAAAAGTGGCATTTCTTAATAACCAGAATTATAAATGGGCATTTTTTAATAAAAGGAAATCTTTTAATAAACGGAGTTAAAAATGATATCTTTTTTAGTAACCAGATTATTAAGAAAGGGATTTTTAATAACCAGAATAATTATAAAACGAAATTTTGAAATAACCAGAATTAAAAAGGACACTTTTTCAATAACCAGAATTAAAGGGACAATTTTTAATACTCTGGATTAAAAAGAACATTTTAAAAGAACAAGAATTAAAAAGGGACACTTTTAAACAACCAGGATTAAAAAAGGACATTTTAAAATAACCAGAATTAAAAAGGGACACTTTTTTTAATCGCCAGTATTAAAAAGGACATTTTTTAATAACCAGAATTTAAAAGGACATTTTAAAATAAACAGAATTTTAAAAAGGGATATTTTGAAATAACCAGAATTTAAACAGGAAATTTAAAATAACCAGGATAAAAAAAAGGACATTCTAAATAACCGGAATAAAAAGGATATTTTAAAATAAAAATTCAAAATGGGAATTTTTTTTGGATAACCAAAATTATTAAAAAAGGGACTTTTTTTAATAACCTGATTTAAAAAAAAAAACATTTTTTTTAATAACTAGAATTTAAAAAGGATATTTTAAAATAAGAGGGATTATCAAAATGGAAATTTTTTTGATAACCAGAATTATTAAAAAGGGACATTTTTTAATAACCAGGATTAAAAAAAGATTTTTTTAAATAACCAGAATTAAAAAGGAACATTTTAAAATAACCAGAATTAGAAAAAAAAGGAAATTTTGAAACACCCTCAATTTAAAAGGGACATTAATAATAATAAAAAAGGGGCATTTCTTAATAACCGAATTATAAAGGGACATTTTTTTTAATAAAAGGACATTCTTTAAATAAAGAGAGTTAAAAAATAACATTTTTTTTTAAATAACCAAAATTTTAAAAAGTACATTTTAAATTAACCAGAATTAAAAAAAAGGAAATTTTAAAATAACCAGAATTAAAAATGACATTTTAAAATAACCAGAATTAAAAAGGGACACTTTTTTAATAACCAGAATTAAAAAGGACATTTTAATATAACCAGAATTAAAAAAGGACATTTTGAAATAACCTGAATTATAAAAGGACATTTTAAAATAGCCAGAATTAAAATGAGGAAAGTTTAAAGCACCCTCAGTTTAAAAGGTTACATTAAAAAAATAGCCCGAAAAAGGGGAACATTTTGTTAAAAAATTAAACCAATTAAAATAAAAAAAGAAAATTTTGAAACAGTAAAAAACAAATAAAAAGGGACATTTTTTTAAGAACCAGAATTTTAAAGGGACATTTTGTAATAAGCAGAATTTCAAAAAAAGGAAATTTTGAAATAATTTAAAAAAGATATTTTAAAACAGCCATAACTAAAATAAAAACGACATTAAAAAATCACCCAAATTAAAAGGGGACATCTTAAAAATAACAGAATTAATTTTTTTAAGTAGACAGAATTAAAAAGAGGACATTAATATAACCAGAGTTAAAATATAAGGTTATTTAGAGCATTATTCACCAACGAAAATTAAAACAAATACGATATATTTTTATCATAAATAATTGTTCTGTGCTGTTCACATTTACATCGTTTTTTTACATTTTCATTCTAATTAATAAAACATAAATATCCTATCCTAAAATTCCGTATCTTAACTGAAAGCAAAGTGCCTTTTTCAGACATTTTTTTGGCTTATCCATAGACCTTTCCTACCCCCAAAAGAACAACAAGAAGAAGAACAACAACAAGCGAAAATATGAACCAACATAAGTAGTAACAAACATCTCTGCAATCGTGCATACGCCAAAAAAAATTAATAATGAAATCAAATGAGTAAAAAATAAAAATCCTACTTGAAACGAAGGAGAAGGGAAGCCATCCATTCCCTGTCAAAATGAAACTGAGCTGAAATGTGGAAGGAGAAACTCAAACATCAATCACGAAAGGATTGATGACTCCTCCAGCCTCATGTGCTTCATGGCCCCTGCCACTGTGGAAGATTCACATCACCCGTGCATCTCATGTATAGGCCCCCGTCCCTCACGACGCTCCTGATCGGCTGTTGATAAGCAATCACAGGGCTGGAAACTCTCAGTCTCTCTCGAGATTTCACATAGGCAGGATGTATGTGCCACCTCTCCAGAGGGATGCGCAGCCTATCAGTGGCGTCGTAAGGGACTGGCCTAGACTTCAGATGAACGGGTGATGTAAATCTACTATAGCATATAGCCTTGGAATGTGGTTGCTGGTGGGAATGTTGGTATGGTAGGAATGTGGTTGCTGGTAGGAATGTGGGTACGGTGGATATGGTGGTACATGTTATGTGTAGTAGGAATATGGATTGTGGTGGGAATGTGGGTACAGGTGGGATTATGGGTACTGGTGTGATTGTGGGTACGGGTGGGAATGTGGTACAGCTTGGAATGAGGTTACTGGTGGGAATGTGAGTACTGGTGGGATTGTGGGCATGGGTAGGAATGTGGGTACCAGTGGGAATGTGGGTACAGGTGAGAATGTGGGTACAGATGGGAATATGGTTGCTGGTAGGAATGTGGGTATGGGAGAAATTGTGGTATGGGTAGGAATGTGGTATGGGTAGGAATGTGGGTACAGATGGGAATGAGGTTGCTGATAGGAATGTGGGTATGGGTGTGAATGTGGGTACTGGTGGGATTGTGGGTATGGGTGGGAATGTGGATGCTGGTGGGAGTGTGGGTATGGGTGAGAATGTGGGTATGGGGGGTGGGGAATATGGGTACTGGTGGAACTGTGGGTATGGCTGTCAAAGCCATTCCCACCCCACACTCAAAATGGCCAATCCATCGGCCATGACATGATGCAGACCGAACCATCCAAATAGTATCGATTCATCGAAAACAACAAAGGGCGTTGCACTCTTTGAGGTCAGACGATCACAGCCAGCCCCACGTCGGGAACAAAGGGAAGGGGCAGCCCATACGCGAATGCTTCGGTCGACTTTGAATAAGTTACTCTTTGCCCCCCCCCCCCCGATCCCTTGCCCACCCACACCCGGGCAGAAGACGCCCCCCCCCCCCCCCCCCTCTTTTATCTGAGGCCTTCTGGAGAGCAGATCATTCCTTTTATATACAGGGGAACGTCCACTCCTCCGAAGTCTTTAATTAAGGATAGAAGGAATGTACGGGACTGTTTCAATTAGACTGAGGCTTGATTGAACTTTGGCCTGTGGATTCCCCTCTCCTCCTCCTCCTCCTCCCCCTCCTCCTACTCCTTCCTCATCTCTATTGGAAAGTTATATTTTTCGTTTCGGCTTTATCGGTTCGACTACGAGTCACTAGGTACTACTTACATTAATTAGTTGCTAGGGCAGCAGCGCTGGGTTGCAGGTCGCGCCGACATGTTCGTGTAATAATAATAATAATAATAATAATAATAATAATAATAATAATAATAATAATAATAATAAAGCCGTAGATTAATTACCTAAATCCTTAGATATAAGTAAGCTCAAACCAGACAGCTAATAACGATAATAATGATTAAAAAAAAACAAATGGTAATGAGATACGCGGATAGGACTAAAAAAAAAAAAGCCGTTTTCAAAGTCCCGTCTGCTCCATGATGGACGGCACACTGTAAACGCTGCATGAGTCGCCCCAAAAATATGCTTCATTAGATAGCAAAAGTCTAAGTTAGCCATACTGCAAAACATGGCAGATATATTTTCAAAAAAAGTGAACTGAATCACATCATACTGTTGCATAAGTATAATGCAATTCTCATAAAATGTTTGTATATTATATATATATATATATATATATATATATATATATATATATATATATATATATACACGTGTGTGTCAGTATGTGTGTTCAAGTTTCCCATTGAAGTTTCAGTTATTGCCATATTCACATGTTTTCTCTCAACGTCCACTTTCAGAATTTCTTACGTTCCTCTGTCTTCTTCGAATTCCTTTCATTTCTCCCTTTCGGTCTCTTGCACGATATCGGTCACCCTCTTATTTATTGGCAGTTTCTGCCGTTCCATTTTGTTTATCGTCTTCACATTCCATCGTCTTTCTGCATTTCAACTAGCTTTTGTTTTACGAGACGTCGTTTCAACAGGCGAAATTGGAGCGTTTTAAAGGGTCTCTGATTCGTATTTATAAAATTTAGGTTTCGAGTTTAAGATTCTGGTTTCTGATAACGCACGAAAGGCTTCAGACTTCACTGCGATCGAAAACGGTCACCGGTTCAATAACCGCTAAATCAGTGACCCCTTAGCAACCTGACTTTCCACTGAGATCAAAAAAACAGTTCAATAACCGCTAAAATCAGTGACCTTAGCAACCTGACTTTCCACTGAGATCGAAAACAGTTCAATAACCGCTAAAACCAATGACCTTAGCAACCTGAATTTTCACTGGGATCGAAAATAGTTCAATAACCGCTAAATTCGGTGACCTTAGCAACGTGACTTTTCACTGGAATCGAAAACAGTTCAATAACCGCTAAAATCAGTGACCTTTGCAACCTGACTTGTCACTGGAATCGAAAAAAGTTCAAAACCGCTAAAATCAATGACCTTAGCAACGTAACTTTTCATGGGGATCGAAAATAGTTCAAAAACCGCTAAAATCGTGACCTTAGCAACCTGACTTTTTCACTGAGATAGAAACCAGTTCAATAACCGCTAAAATCAGTGACCTTAGCAACCTGACAAGATTCACTGTCCATTCAGAATCAAGCACGGGATAGAAACATAGTGGTTTTATATCTTTTAGCAATAATAAAAAAATAGCAACCAACTCTTTCCACATTGCTTGGCACCACAGTTATCTCCCTTATCATCTGTTCTCCTTAACGAAACTATATATAGATTTATATACATTCTTTGGCATCATGCCAAGCATTGGGGCAACTAAGGCCAGTCAACTTTGAAACCGCAATTGACAGTAAAAGGTTTGAAAGGCGTAACAGGAGGAACACCTCAAGCAGTTGCACTATGAACAATTCTTAGGAAAGGGTGGACAGTATGATGGAAGAAAGAGAATATGAACGGAGGTACAGTAAAAAAAGGAATGAAAGTACTTGCAGTTAGGGGCCATAGAAGGCACGCTGCAGAGAACCTTAAGTAATGCACACATTGCACCGAATGAGGTGCACTAACGGCAATACCCACACTTACGGGTTAACGAAACTATAGGTATATTGTTGTTCGTCCCTTCTTCGTTTAGAGGGACGCACCTTCGTCGACTTTCAATCATCTCGAGAATTTTTCCCTTAATTCATCCTATCTTCGTTGACAGTGATTCATCCCCCAGAATCCCTCCTCCACTTCACCCTGTCTTTGTTTACAGTGTTCCACGTCCCCCACTCCGTCGTGTTACCCGTCCACAATCTGTAGATCACCAGCCTGATTAATTCCTAAGTTGACGTAACTTTCTACCTAATCCTATTTCTCTCGACTCCTAACTTTCGGCTGATAGGGACAACCACAGAATTATCTGCGGGTTTTTTTTTCTTTCTTTCTTTCTTTCGAGCGGTTTCAGTTCTCTGTGAAAGAAAACTATCGAGATGGCTATTTGTCTGTCTGTCCGCATATTGTCCGACCTCAGATCTTGAAGATTACCGAGGCTAGAGGGCTGCAAATTGGTACGTTGATCATCCACCTTCCAATCATCAAACGTACCAAATTGCAGCCTTCTAGCCTCGTTAGTTTTTTATTTTATTTTATTCAAGGTTAAAATTGTCATGATCGTGCGTCTGGCTATGCTGCAGGACAGGCCACCTTATGTAACGATTATGATGCAGAGGCTTATGTACTAAGATTAGTACAATAGGTCACACATAACAACTGGTTAAATATGCATGAAGAGAGAGAGAGAGAGAGAGAGAGAGAGAGAGAGAGAGAGGTGTCTATCTTCTTCCGGAACCGCCCCTTCAAGTTGCAAGTACCTGTAGTCCACAGATGTATATATGAACAAAAGATGTTGAATATCTCGGAGAGAGAGAGAGAGAGAGAGAGAGAGAGAGAGAGAGAGAGAGAGAGAGAGAAACTACACCAGAGAAGGAATAATCAATCAATTGCCAAAACGTTAACCTGAATTTGGTTCGCATTGACCTCCCATTATTAATAATTATTAGCAATACTGAAAGCAAGGGCAGTGCAAATGAATCATCTCAACGAAGGGACAATGCGATAAAAAAAAATAATAAAAAAATAAAAGAAAAACGGGTGGCGCAATTAAAACAATAACAAATACAACGACGCATAACGCGAACCGATTCCAGTTCTATTTCATTTCTTTATTCGGGAATGAGGAGGCGGGGTGACGAAGGAGGGAATTTAATGTCGCCGTTAATTGCTGATGATGTTGCGTTGGTTGCTGATACGTGGCTGGTGCTGGTAGGTATGGTAATGAGGATGGAGACAGAGACACAGAATTTTGGCTTGAACATCAGCACAAAGAAGAGTTAGATCATGGTGTGAGTAAGGATGATGATTGGGTGCACATGGAGGATATGACAATCAGAGGACAGGAACTCAAGCAAGTTGAGAAGTTTGTTTACTTGGGAAGTGTGGTAACAGCAGACGGGAGGCAAATTGAAGATATACAAAGAAGAAAACTAGGAGCAGCAAGAGCTTTTGAGGTTCTGAGAAAAAACATTTGGTCGAGGCATGAAATCAGCTTGAGAACTAAGATGAGAATATTCAATGCAGTAGTAATACCAGTCCTGATGTATGGCTGTCCACCTGGGCACTGACCAGAACAGAGGAGAAAAGGTTGGATGCTTTTGAGATGAAGCTGCTGAGAAGAATACTTGGCATTAAATGGATGATTATGTTAGAAATGAAGACATCAGGGTGAGATTGAGGCAAAGGCCAGTCAGTACCAGGTTGAAGAGGGGAAGCTGAAATGGTTTGGACATGTTGAGAGGATGGAAGAGAATAGAGACCCCAGGAGAGCACTGAGAGCAGTACAAATAGGAAGAAGACCGCTGGGTAGACCAAGAACGAGTGGGATAGACATAATGACAGGGATCTTGAGGATGAAATCCAACTTAGAGGAAGCGAGGGAAATGGCTCGGGATAGAGACAGATGGAGAGGAACTGTATCAGCCTTATGCCACTGGCCAGTGGCGGGAAGATAAAGTAAGTAAAGTAAGTTAATTGGATCATGGCGCGAAAAAGCCCACAAGCGGAGGAGCAATAAACGGGACGGAGCAAGATAAGGAAGGAGTAATTACAGGTATTAATCAACGGAGGGGGCAAATAGGATTCATTACGGAAACGGTGATGGGATGGGAGATGACGGCGAGGAGTTGGGGCGGGTGGGTGGTTGGGGGGGAGGATTTAGGAATTACAGCTGATAGTAGAAGATCAGACAGAACAGACAGGCAGATAAGGCCAGAGCAAACTATCTTTGGGGCCGTTCAAAAATCACGTAACGCGGTGGGAGGGGGGGAGGGGGGCGGTACGGAATTATGGTGAAGCGTCATGAGTGTGACATTTGTGGGGGGGGGGGGGTGTCAAGCCATAAGTTACATAACATTATCAGATTTTTTTCCCTTTGTTTCTTTTTCTGAAAAGATGTCGATGTAGAAGGACAAATTTGCACAGACTTTTATTTATATTTTAGTAATATTGAGAATATGGTATTTAATTTTCTTTTGCTTTGCATAATTTTCAATGTTTAAAAATTACCAAAATCTCAACCCCTGTTTGTACTTCATCATTTCCTACTAAATGTATTACAATGCATAGATCAATATCACAAAAAATTTGGGGGGGGGGGGGGGGGGGGTGGTCGCTGTCGGTGTACTAGCTGATGTTAAAACAAAAATTTTCTAGGGGGTTTGTCTTGCCGGACCATGCGGTACGGTATGAGGCCGTGACCGAAGGGAGGTAGGGGGGGGGGGGGTGGGGGTAGGGTGGTAAAAAAAAATTACCAAAACAGTGTTACTGTCATACTTTCAATGGAAGAATTCTTGCTTAGAATACATGTTACTAGAGAGCCAGAGAAAGATATTCCTTGGAATACGCATTATAGGAAACACACGGACGAATTCTATTTTTTCCAGCAAGAAATACGTATGGAAACTTTAGAAAAAAAAAAAACATACATATATACACTATATACATACATATGTGCATATAAAATGAAGAAAACTAAATGATAGCCGAAGCAAATGCTTCTCTCATACTCACACGAGACATATCCGATATAGTATAACAAAACACGAAAGCAATCATCTATCTCTCAAGCACAGACAATCACACACACACACGCACAAACATACGCTTTGATCTTCCCGCAGTTATGCATATAGCATGCAAACCAAAGCTATATATATATATATATATATATATATATATATACATATATATATATATATATATATATATATATATATATATATTATATATATACATACGTATACATGATTTATATAAAAATATATATATATGTATATATATATATATATATATATATATACGTACATATATATATATATATATATATATATATATATATTCATACATATTAGTGCATACATATGTGCGTATGTATGTATGTATGCCTGTGCGTGTGTACCAGAAGTCCCCATTTTCCAAATAACGAGCCATGATCACTGCCGTGATCATGCTCGGATGATACCGAGAGAATGACAAATAAATAAATTTTAAGCAATATCCCTGAATGACTCCTCCTCATGAGTATATCGGCGCAATACTCGCCAGTTTGCGTGGCAGAGAGAAAACTACTATTAGAAAAATAGAGAAGACTATTTACAAGTTGAATGCAGCTGATGCAGCAATATCTTTCAATAAGACTTGTTCGAAAGAGGATCTCCTTCCAATAATAATGATAATAATAATAATAATAATAATACTTTATTAAAAGTAATGGCTACTTCAGCAGCATTACACTTGTAGAGATTCTTCTCTATTTTCCGAATAGCGGCTTTTTCCGTGCTACTTAGACAGGCTAGTAGAGCGCCTATAGAGGTCATGATCAAATACAGAGTCTAAATTGGTGTATATATTTGAATTTTACAGATACTATGATACCATAGTTATCAAAGTCATTAACGATATCTCTCTCTCTCTCTCTCTCTCTCTCTCTCTCTCTCTCTCTTTCTTGAAGCAAGCGAGCTTTCGTCTGGAAGCTGCCATGACATCCTCGGGCTGGGAAGCTGAGGGTGGACTGATCTTGAAGCGTTGTTGTTGTTGTATTAAGCCAACACTTCTTGTTGGCACGGGCCTTTCCCTTGTTCGGCCCGTAGGTGATCTGAAAAGATTCTTTAGGTACATGGTTAGTTTTTTGAAATTGGAAATATCTTTAGTTGTAGAGATAGGAGTGGACAGGGGAAGGATGATGGTGTCAGTAAGAGAGGGCCATCATGTCATATTATAGAAGAAGTTTGAATGAGTGTAAGGCTTTCGAAAATCGGAGAAGCGGTGCAGGTGGGGTTGTCCAACCCTTTACTCCCTTGGGTCCCTGCGGAGGATTTTAGTTGTAGGTAAAGTTTTTTTAAAAGAATGATAGTGATGATGTGGATAGAGCCTTACAATGAGGGGATGTGATGAGGGGGGTGATTGATTTTATTAGTTTGATTACCTTGGTGGAGGTAGGTTGTAGAGCACCTGGCATGCTCTTCTAAGTTTTCAATGATTGTCTTTGTGACTGTGGCAGCTGCATGCTCAGCATCTTGTGCAGGTATTGCATTTTGTGCTGCACCTCTTAGCTGTGCTGTTTCTCTGCATTCCAGCAGGTAGTGAAGGAGTGGTTTGCTGTGTTTCTTCTTGACAGTGTTCACATGGTCTGACACTGTTTTCCACAATTCCCAGCAGGCTTTATATCCCCTAGCCTGGAGTCTGTGGATGATCACAGCAAGTTTCTTGGTGTGTGCCTGTCTATGGGAGAGGCACTAGACCAGTCGATTTCTTATACCATCTGGCAGACGGTGGGTTCTTTTCTACCCACTCACGATGGTCATTTATCAATTTTTCTTTGCAGGTGGTTTCATTGCATTTTTGACTTGTTGCAGTGCAGGTTGTATATGTACTTGCACTCTGTCAATGTGTTTTGTACTTTTGGCTAGCTCATCAGCCCTCTCGTTGCCTGGAATTCCTATGGACTGGGTATCCAGTTTAAGGTGACAGGTCTTCCTCTTTCGCTGTGCTGGTGTAGCAGTGTTTTAATTCCAGCCAGCAGTGCCTTATTTTCTTTAATTTTCTGTTGTTGCAGGGCTTGCATTGAGGACTTTGAGTCTGTGTGGATGATTACAGGCCCTACTTCATTCTCCAGTGAGTACAGCAGTGCCTGTCTTATTGCTGTTAACTCTGTCTGCATAGTGGAGGCGTGGTTTGGAGGTCCTCCAGCAGGCTGTGAAGTTTCTTGAATATACTGCAGCTCCCGTAGTTTGATTCTCAGGATCTACAGTGCCATCATGTGTAGTAGTTTGTGCCCCTATGGTCTCAGTGTTTCTGATTGCTTCATAGCTGCCGCTCTTAGCTCTTCTCCTGTGCAGTCCTCTTTTGCTCTTGGCAGGCTTTGTGTATTTGTATATTGTAGTGCCCTTCGTCCAGGGTGGTAGTTGTTGTGTGCCCTGTGTTGTGTCTGGGACCTAGTTGCAGCGTGTTTGTGCCATGCCTAGACTTTTGATGTTGTCACTTTGGTCCTTACCATAGGAACTCGAAGTTTGAATCTGTGGGTGTTTGGCAAGTTCCTCTCTTGCTCTTTTCTTAGAGATGGAGTCTCTTTCTGAGAGGAACATCTTGGCCATTGTGCTTACATTTCGCTGTGCAGTCGAATTGGAGGACTGTGATAGAGACAAAAAAAAAAATAATAATAATAATAGTAATAATAATAAGTCTTATTGAAAGATATTGCCGCATCAGCTGCATTCAACTTGTGAATAGTCTTCGCTATTTTCCTAATAGTAGTTTTCTCTCTGTTACTGCAACTGGCATCGCGCCACCAACCAATGAAAACCCAGCGAGCGGTTGACCCCCTACTGACATGCTACTATATATTGAGTAGATTCTGACAGCATCTACAGTCTGCTCCGACTCACTGCCGTGATCATGCTCGGATGATACCGAGAGAAACGTTGGCCACTAGATTTACTAATATTTTGATCTATTTGTTCATTTTGTGAGAAATAGATAAATTTTAAGCAATATCCCTGAAATTGACTCCTCCTCATGAGTAATATCGGCGCAATATTCGCCAGTTGCAGTAGCAGAGAGAAAACTACTATTAGAAAAATAGAGAAGACTATTTACAAGTTGAATGCAGCTAATGCAGCAATATCTTTCAATAAGACTTGTTCGAAAGAGGGTCTCCTTCCAATAATAATAATAATAATAATAATAATAATAATAATAATAATAATAATAATAATAATAATAATAATAATAATAATAATAATAATAATAATAATAAAAATATATGGGGCAGAGGAAAAAACACCATCAGCTTCCTCAAAAATACAATGCGCAACTGGAATACAATACTTACAAGCTCTGGAATAAGACTAGCAGAGGTTAATATCAGGAGGAGGGGATCTTCCAGGGCGACTCACTGTCCCCACTACTCTTCGTAGTAGCCATGATTCCCATGACAAAAGTACTACAGAAGATGGATGCCGGTACCAACTCAGAAAAAAAGAGGCACAGAATCAACCATCTGATGTTCATGGACGACATCAAGCTGTATGGTAAGAGCATGAAGGAAATAGATACCGTAATCCAGACTGTAAGGATTGTATCTGGGGACATCAGATGGAGTTTGGAATAGAAAAATGCGCCTTAGTCAACATACAAAAAAGGCAAAGTAACGAGAACTGAAGGGATAAAGCTACCAGATGGAGCAACATCAAACACATAGATGAGACAAGATACAAATACCTGGGAATAATGGAAGGAGGGGATATAAAACACCAAGAGATGAGGACACGATCAGGAAAGAATATATGCAGAGACTCAAGGCGATACTCAAGTCAAAACTCAGCGCCGGAAATATGATAAAAGCCATAAACACATGGGCAGTGCCAGTAATCAGATACAGCGCAGGAATAGTGGAATGGACGAAGGCAGAACTCCGCAGCATAGATCAGAAAACCAGGAAACATATGACAACACACAAGAGCAAATACAGACAGACTATACATAACACGAAAGGAAGGAGGGAGAGGACTACTAAGTATAGAGGACTGCGTAAACATCGAGAACAGAGCACTGGGGCAATATCTGAAAACCAGTGAAGACGAGTGGCTAAAGAGTGCATGGGAAGAAGGACTGATAAAAGTAGACGAAGACCCAGAAATATACAGAGACAGGAGAAAGACAGACAGAACAGACGACTGGCACAACAAACCAATGCACGGACAATACATGAGACAGACTAAAGAACTAGCCAGCGATGACAATTGGCAATGGTTACAGAGGGGAGAGCTAAAGAAGGAAACTGAAGGAATGATAACAGCGGCACAAGATCAGGCCCTAAGAACCAGGTATGTTCAAAGAACGATAGACGGAAATAAACATCTCTCCCATATGTAGGAAGTGCAATACGAAAAATGAAACCATAAACCACATAGCAAGTGAATGCCCGACACTTGCACAGAACCAGTACAAAAAGAGGCATGATTCAGTAGCAAAAGCCCTCCACTGGAGCCTGTGCAAGAAAACATCAGCTACCTTGCAGTAATAAGTGGTACGAGCACCAACCTGAAGGAGTGATAGAAAACGATCAGGCAAAGATCCTCTGGGACTATGGTATCAGAACGGATAGGGTGATACGTGCAAACAGACCAGACGTGACGTTGATTGACAAAGTCAAGAAGAAAGTATCACTCATTGATGTCGCAATACCATGGACACCAGAGTTGAAGAGAAAGAGAGGAAAAAATGGATAGTATCAAGATCTGAAAATAGAAATAAGAAGGATATGGGATATGCCAGTGGAAATCGTACCCATAATCATAGGAGCCCACTAGGCACGATCCCAAGATCCCGGAAAGGAATCTAGATAAACTAGAGGCTGAAGTAGCTCCAGGACTCATGCAGAAGAGTGTGATCCTAGAAACGGTGCACATAGTAAGAAAAGTGATGGACTCCTAAGGAGGCAGGATGCAACCCGGAACCCCACACTATAAATACCACCCAGTCGAATTGGAGGACTGTGATAGAGCAAAAAAAAAAAAAATAATAAATAAATAATAATAATAATAATAATAATAATAATAATAATAATAATAACAATAATAATAATAATAATAATAATAATAATAATAATAATAATAATGAGTAACTTAATTTCCTTACACATATCAACACTAACCAGCAAAGCTAGAATTTTTTCAAGAGCTTCTTATTACCACGGATTTGTGAACCTTGATCAAACGCTCATTCCCTGATCTCATCAGTTCTATTAAGTAAATCTCTACCATATCGCTTGCTAAGGCCACGGTAATTTTTTTTCTTCTTTTTCAAAATCTCAAAGATGAACATAAAAGTACGATAATATTTTTTTTTTTCTTTTTCTAACCCTTTCATATCGAAAGTATCGCGATATTTTACTCACGATTTTTGGATCCGGAATCGAAAGAGGTTACTATCTTCCTGCGTTCGACTTTACAACTTTCCGCCGATGGGGAAAAATAATGCGACATTTTGGATTTTTTTGGGGGGTGGGGGGAGGGGAGGATGTGTGGGTGGAGGGGGTTAGGGGTGGGTGGAGGGGTTAGGGGTGGGTCGCAAAATCTCCCGGCGTTGGAAATCGTCGCTGGGCGTAAAATTCCGCAACTGAAAAGCGAAGTGATAAAAAGAATAAGGCGAAGAAATCATCGTAAAATTGCATTTCGCTAAATGGAAATAATTTTTTTTTTTTCCATTGGATGCGAAACTTGAAAGCGTCGTTGCAAAGTCAGGTCTTTGGTTTTGGGTCAAACAGGTTGCTTCTAATTGCGCCTAGAAAATTAACCAGATTTAAAAAGGAACATTTTTTTAATAACCAGGATTAAAAAGGGACATTTTTTTAATAACCAAGATTAAAAAGGGACATCTTTTTAATAACCAGGATTAAAAAGGGAAATTTTTGTAATAACCAAGATTAAAAAAGGGAATTTTTTTTAATAACCAGGATTAAAAAGGGACATTTTTTAATAACCAGGATTAAAAAGGAACATTTTTTAAATAACCAGGATTAAAAAGGGACATTTTTTAAAAAACCAGGATTAAAAAGGGACATTTTTTTAATAACCAGGATTAAAAAGGGACATTTTTTTAACAACTAGGATTAAAAAGGGAAATTTTTTTAATAACCAGGATTAAAAAGGGAAATTTTTTTTAATAACCAGGATTAAAAAAGGAAATTTTTTTAATAACCAGTATTAAAAAGGGACAATTTTTTAATAACCAGGATTAAAAAGGGACATTTTTTTTAATAACCAGGATTAAAAAGGGACATTTTTTAATAACCAGGATTAAAAAGGGACATTTTTTAATAACCAGGATTAAAAAGGGACATTTTTCAATAACTAGGATTAAAAAGAGAAAATTTTTTAACAACCAGGATTAAAATGGGAAATTTTTTTAATAACCAGGATTAAAATGGGACATCTTTTTAATAACCAGGATTAAAAAGGGAAATTTTTCTAATAACCAGGATTAAAAAGGGACATTTTTAAATAACCATGATTAAAAAGGGACATCTTTTTTAATAACTAGGAATAAAAAGGGAAATTTTTGTAATAACCAGGATTAAAAAGGGATTTTTTTTAAATAACCAGGATTAAAAAGGGACGTTTTTTAATAACCAGGATTAAAAAGGGAAATTTTTAACAACCAGGATTAAAAAGGGACGTTTTTCTAATAACCAGGATTAAAAAGGGACATTTTTTTAATAACCGGGATTAAAAAGGGACATTTTTTTAATAACCAGGAATAAAAAGGGACATTTTTTTAATAATCAGGATTAAAAAGGAAATTTTTTTTAATAACCAGTATTAAAAAGGGACATTCTAAAATAACCAGAATTAGAAAAATAAAGAAATTTTGAAACACCCTCAATTTAAAGGGACATTAATAATAATAATAAAAAAGTGGCATTTCTCAATAACCAGAATTATAAATGGGCATTTTTTAATAAAAGGACATTTTTTTAATAAACAGAGTTAAAAAATGACATTTTTTTAGTAACCAGGATTAGAAAGGGATTTTTTAATAACCAGAATAATTATAAAACAAAATTTTGAAATAACCAGAATTCAAAAGGGACACTTTTTTAATACCCTAGATTAAAAAAAGGATACTTTAAAAGAACAAGAATTAAAAAAAGGACACTTTAAATAACCAGGATTAAAAAAGGACATTTTAAAATAACCAGCATTAAAAAGGGGCAATTTTTTTGATCGCCAGTATTAAAAAGGACATTTTATAATAACCAGAATTTAAAAAAGGACATTTTAAAATAACCAGAATTAGAAAGGGACATTTAATAAAAAAAAGGGACATTCTAAAATAACCTGAATTTAAAAAGGGAATTTTAAAATAAGAGGGATTATCAAAATGGGAAATTTTTTTGATAACCAGAATTATTAAAACGGAACATTTTTTAATAACCAATATTAAAATTTTTTTTTTTAATAATAACCAGGATTGAAAAAGAAATTTTTAATAACCAAAATTAAAAAGGGACATTCCCTTTAATAACCAGAATTAAAAATGAACATTTTAAAATAGCCAGAATTAGAAAAAAAAGGAAATTTTGAAACACCCTCAATTTAAAAGGGACATTAATAATAATCAAAAAGGGGCATTTCTTAATAACCAGAATTATAAAGGGACATTTTTTTAATAAAAGGACATTTTAAATTAACCAGGATTAAAAAAAGGAAATTTTAAAATAACCAGAATTAAAAATGACATTTTAAAATAACCAGAATTAAAAAGGGAAACTTTTTTAATAACCAGAATTAAAAAGGACATTTTAATATAACCAGACATTAAAAAAGGACATTTTGAAATAACCTGAATTATAAAAGGACATTTTAAAATAACCAGAATTAAAATGAGGAAAGTTTAAAGCACCCTCAGTTTAGAAGGTTACATTAAAAAATAGCCCGAAAAAAGGGGACATTTTTAAATAACCAGAATCAAAATAAAAAAGAAAATTTTGAAACAGTAAAAACAAATAAAAAAAGGACATTTTTTAATAACCAGAATTATAAAGGGACATTTCGTAATAAGCAGAATTTAAAAAAAAGGAAGTTTTGAAATAATTTTAAAAAGGTATTTTAAAACAGCCATAACTGAAATAAAAAGACATTAAAAAATTAACCCAAATTAAAAAGGGACATTTTAAAATAACCAGAATTAATTTTTTTAAGTAGACAGAATTAAAAAGAGGACATTAATATAACCACAGTTAAAATATACGGTTATTTAGAGCATTATTTCACCAACGAAAATTAAAATGAATACGACATATTTTATCATAAATAATTGTTCCGTTTTTTACATTTTCATTCTAATAAATAAAGCATAAATATCCTATCCTAAAATTCCCGAATCTTTAACTGAAAGCAAAACGCCTTTTTCAGACATTTTTTTGGCTTATCCATAGACCTTTCCTTCCCCCAAAAAGAACAACAACAACAACAAGCGAAAATATGAACCAACATAAGTAGTAACAAACATCTCTGCAATCGTGCATACGCCAAAAAAAAAAGAAATTAATAATGAAATCAAAAGAGTAAAAGATAAAAATCCCACTTGAAACGAAGGGGAAGGAAAGCCATCCATCCTCCTGTCAAAATGAAAACTGAGCTGAGATGTGGAAGGAGAACTCAAACATCAATCACGAAAGGATTGATGACTCCGCCAGCCTCGTGTGCTTCATGGCCCCTGCCACTGCAGTAGATTCACATCACCCGTGCATCTCATGTATAGGCCCCGCCCGTCCCTCACGACGCTCCTGATCGGCTGTTGATAAGCCAATCACAGGGCTGGAAACTCTCAGTCTCTCTCGAGAGTTCACATAGGCAGGATGTATGTGCCACCTCTCCTGAGGGATGCGCAGTCTATCAGTGGCATCGTAAGGGACTGGCCTAGACTTCAGATGCACGGGTGATGTAAATCTACTATAGCAGTATAGCCTTGGAATGTGGGTGCTGGTGGGAATGTGGATATGGGTGGGAATGTGGTTGCTGGTAGGAATGTGGGTACTGGTGGATATGTGGGTACTGTTAGGAATATGGATTGTGGTGGGAATGTGGGTACAGGTGGGATTATGGGTACTGGTGGGATTGTGGGTACGGGTGGGAATGTGGTACAGCTTGGAATGAGGTTACTGGTGGGAATGTGAGTACTGGTGGGATTGTGGGCATGGGTAGGAATGTGGGTACCAGTGGGAATGTGGGTACAGGTGAGAATGTGGGTACAGATGGGAATATGGTTGCTGATAGGAATGTGGGTATGGGAGAAATTGTGGGTATGGGTAGGAATGTGGGTATGGGTAGGAATGTGGGTACAAATGGGAATGAGGTTGCTGATAGGAATGTGGGTATGGGTGGGAATGTGGGTGCTGATGGGAATGTGGATATGGGTGGGAATGGGAATGTGGTTGCTCGTAGGAATGTGGGTACAGGTGGGAATTGGATGCTGGTAAGGTTGTGGGTATTGGTGGGATTGTGGGTAGCCTATGGGTGGGAATGTGGATGCTGGTGGGAATGTGGGTACAGATGGAAATGCAGTTGCCGGTAGGAATGTAGGTATGGGTGAGAATGTTGCTTTGGGAGGGAATGTGGGTACGGGTGGGAATGTGGGTACTGGTGGAACTGTGGGTATGGCTGTCAAAGCCATTCCCACCCCACACTCAAAAGGCATCCATCCCCATGATGCAGACGGACCATCCCAATCGTATCGATTCATCGAAAACAACAAAGAGCGTCGCACTCTTTGAGGTCAGACGATCACAGCCAGCCCCACGTCAAAGGGAATGGGGCAGCCCATACGCGAATGCTTCGGTCGACTTTGAATAAGATCTTCCCCCCCCCCCCCCACCCCCTCCCGCCCCCCACCCGGGCAGGAAGACGCCCCCTCTTTTATCTGATGGGTTTTCTGGAGGGCAGATCATTCCTTTTATATACAGGGGAACGTCACTCCTCGAAGTCTTAATTAAGGATAGAAGGAATGTACGGGACTGTTTCAATTAAACTGAGGCTGATTGAACTTTGGCCTGTGGATTCCCTCTCCTCCTCCTCCTCCTCATCCTCCTCCTCCTCATCCTCCTCCTCCTCCTCCTCCTTTCTCATCTCTATTGGAAAGTTATATTATTCGTTTCGGCTTTATCGGTTCGACTACGAGTCACTAGGTACTACTTACATTAATTAGTTGATAGGGCAGCAGCGCTGGGTTGCAGGTCGCGCCGACATGTTCGTATAATAATAATAATAATAATAATAATAATAATAATAATAATAATAATAATAATAATAATAATAAAGCCGTACATTAACTACCTAAATCCTTAGATATAAGTAAGCTCAAACCAGACAGCTAATAACGATAATAATGATTAAAAAAAACAAATGGTAATGAGATACGCGGATAGGACTAAAAAAAAAAACCGTTTTCAAAGTCCCGTCTGCTCCATGATGGACGGCACACTGCAAACGCTGCATGAGTCGCCAAAAAAATATACCTCATTAGATGGCAAAAAGTCTAAGTTAGCCATACTGCAAAACATGGCAGATATATTTAAAAAAAAAAACGTGAACGAATCATCATACTGTTGCATAAGTATAATGCAATTCTCATATAAGGTTGTATATATATATATATTTTATTTTTGGGCTTGTGCCTTGTATGATAAGGCGCCCTAGAGGTAATGTTAGACTTGCGATAATCTTACGCTAAGTCGGTTGGTATTGCACTTCCATCTTCAATGGATGTCTTGGGGTTTGTAGATCACTTACGAAGTCGGGATTATCTTCTTGTTTATGACGACGATGTGTTAAACTCATGGTGAGGAGGTTCTTGTAGAAAACACGAAGTATAAAAATATATATATTCTTCTGAAGTTTTACATGCTGAAGATCAGATATGATTGTACAAGTCTTCTAATAACGATAGCTTGATCGCTTCTGCCAATGATGATGGCTACTTCTGTTCTCTCTACATGATAAAGCTTAGGTAAAGAGATACAGGTCTTCTAATGACGATAGCTAACTCTGTTCTGCCTGTCTACCATCTCTGTTACAAGTTATGAAGGAACAGACAGTAGCTCGAACATATGAACATACAATCAAAATGAGACAGATACATACGAACACACAATCAAAATGAGACACGCTACAGATCACGTAGGCCGTTTGAATTATAGGTCGCGGTAGTTGTCTCAAGCAGGGAGCTTGACTAATGTTTATAAACAATTGAATGACTACAGTGACGGCATGTTATCTTTAGCCTACTTTTATTGTATACGTCATCTTTAGCGTCTCTAGTCTGATCACATTCCTGCAAGCAATCTGGTTGACCTCTTTAGTTTAGTTTTAGGTTTTAGTCTTTTATATATATGGACTAACATTCCATATTTTTATTTTGTAAACACTTACATTAGCTCGGTCAGCTACCAAAACCAACTACTGAATATTACTCAAACTTGACTTGCATTTGACTTATAGGAGTGTGATACAGACACTATGTGAATATATATATATATAAGTAAATAAAAATTCATTGTGTACATGAATTGATTCAAGTAATAAAATATAAAACAATGATATTGGTAAAATAATAGTGATCACGTGATATATAAGATAGTTTTTTCACTTCATCTCATTAAGATACATATGCTACAGAAAATACTAATGTACTCTGACAATTGCATAGAATGAAGATTAACATGATAAAACTCATATTTTACTGATAAAAAATTTCATATATGAATTGATAAAATTATTAATGTTTATGCTGATTGATTCGTTGATTTTTATGCTAAATGTTATATATCTGATTCATTAATCCATATACTAATCATATATAAACTGCAGATATTGGTAAGATAAAAGGTAACAGATTGATTATAGGCTACCTGATTGTTTTATACACATGTTATGGATTCATATAATTATGATTAATATATGTTGCACTTAAATAGATTCCTATTGGCGTACACGCAAAGATATATTTCGATTCTGTTATTTATGATCTTTATATATTGATTCCTAGTGCGTACACGCAAAAAATATATTTCGATTCTGTTATTTATGATCATTTATATATATAGGATCATTCATGACCGAGGAGGTTATAACTACTTCACATTTAACTAGCTTTCGAACAACTTTTCGTCCATTACACAGTTCCAGACAACCACCTATAGCCAAATGAAACGGCCTATTTCACAGGGTTAAAACAAGGGGAAAATTTGCCTGGGCGGGTTCCAACGTTCTATTTTGCGCTCATACTTATTCTCTGCATCCTAAGCTACACGATTAACGTTTGCGATGAATAAAAAAATAAAAAAAAACATCCCCAGCACGAGTCCATTCGCCAGCAAAGTAGAGTTGAATATCCTTCGTGTCGTAATTGTCGGAAGTATGTCCCTTTCGTAGTCGATTTCGACAGTCGCTGGAGCGTTCCGCATGAAAACGAGATTAACAACGAGATACGGTGTCGGTCGAAGAAGTCCATGATGGTGCTTATTCCTTTCACATTGTAGGCGGTTGTTACTCGACTGCCGTCGTCCGCAGCGACGAACGATTTTTTGAAGTTGCGATGTGAAATTCTCGTACTGCAGGATACTGTAACAGGTTCCATTAATCAGCCTGCAAGTGAAATTATACTTGTCACAAGGGCAAAGTAAATTCAGACGACATCCAAATACATGGGAGGGGAGAGAGCCATTTAGACCAGACTTAACCCACATGAATTCGCTGATATTTTTGGAATTCAAAAGAGTCCGCTGTACAAACTTTTGTATCCATGGCATTAACAATGAGTGAAACCTATCCAGGTCTATGATGACTGTAAAAATATCCATAATTATAAAAAATAAACAGATATCAATACGAATCCCAAAGAAAATTCTATATTACTGGTAGTAAGTTACTAGACAAAGAAGTGGAAAACGGAGCTATTTGTAAGATTGCCAGGCAACATAAGAGTCAAAGAGAAGATTAATCATGATTCTGTAATTCTCTATGCTAACTGAAATTAAGTTGTGATAAAATCTGATCTATGTGCCCTAACAAAAGTTTCATATTCAATTTTCTCGCGCGCATCCTCTGAGGTTAATTTTAACAACTTTATTAATAGGTAGGAGATGCAACGAAAAAACCCACTATGTAACTAATTTCTATATAAACTTTGGGTTTTTCAAGAAAATGCGACATTTTCCCATGACTTGTTTTACTTGAATTGTAATAGGCTAATGACTTGATACTTCTAAATGTCTATGAGGTTCAGAAAAAAAAAATTAATTCATTTTGATGTTATAGAAATTCTATTTCCTTATTTTGTTTATTAATTTTAAAATGATTGCAAGTTGCCATTGCGCATTACCGATAGACACTTGTACCTAACGTCTGCCTTGCCCATGAGAAGTTCGGGCTAAGCATTCCTTTCTCCAGTCAATCTGCTTTGCAAGCGCGAGATGAAGCCTGTGCAAGCAGATATTTGAGGTTAAAGGAATCAATGCTGATACGGCAAACGCGACAGACCTTCTAGAACTGATGACGTCGTCACCAGCTTAAGAGTTACGTTACTTGCTGTAAGAGATACGACTTTAGTATTTTCAAATGATATTTTTGTTTTTTAATTCTCCACCCGCATGAGAAGAATGTCTGAAAAAAAAAAGTACCAAAATTGAACAAATATATTAGTTTTCATGTTGGAAATCTGCATAATTGTAATTATGTTAAATTAAATATTCCTTATTCAAAACTAATGAAAAGGTTTCCATACAAATTCTATATATATTATTAGCCCTGTATAAGATTCATATAGGATTATTCCATAGATAACATTTTCACTTCTAGACTTCCTGACTTTAAAATCTCTTTTATTTTATTTTATTTATTTATTTATTTATTATTATTATTATTTTTTTTTTTCATTGACTACGAATATAAATCACCGGGACAGACAATATGTCAGTAGGTTTTGATATGTGTTTTGAACTTTTAGCTTATTTGTCATTACTAAAGCGTTAAGTTTGAGTTCAAAATCTTTAAGCATATATATTTGGATATTAATTAACCTATGGTTACGTTTTGCTTATTGATTTTATCGTGATTCCTTTTTTATTATAATTTGTAACCCTTCCGACTTCTTACGGAGTGTATTATATTGACTCCACTTGTATCCATATTTTATTTTATTTTTTATATTATTTATTTATATATTTCTTTTATATATATTTGATAAATTAATGGTTGGCTTGAATATGTGGAAAAGTGATCTAGCGGCGTACCGTATAAGGCTACTTGCGGTATCAAGATATGAATGATAAAGGTATTTAAAACCGCGAGAACCGCTATAATCCAGTTCGGATCCAATATCACGAGTTGTAACTCGTAAGACATTGACACTTCCTATTTAATTATCCGTTATTCTACCAAACCGATTGACTCTGGGTGATAAAAATATATTATTAGTTTTCTTAATGGAAAGGAATTCACACGACGATTTATGAGATTATTTATTGATTTACACCACCCGAGTCACAGATTATTATGTGTTGAATTCCATGTTTACTCATTTAGCACTCATAAATATTCCTAACACCACTCAATTGCGGTGTTTGTTTTTAGTGCTATTAATTCTATATAACTGTCAAGGAACTATTAACACTAAGAAGTGTTTATCCCTCTGTCAGACTCGTAATTCTGTTAATAATTCTACGCATATTCTTTCAAGGATGATTTGGCACAGGATAGGCCCTTAACTGACAGGTGTCTTAGTGTGTCCCTTGTTTTCATGACACGTGTTACAATCAGTTATGTGCTTTTTATATCTGTAAGCATTGTAGGCCAGTCAAACAGTGATTTGGCTTTCTGTGACATAGTAGGGAACCTGGATGACGGAAATGCAACCAGTTTATGACGATTGGTATGATAGAGATTATTACTACTACCTGTCGTTAGTCACCTGCTGTGTTCTTCGGTTTTCCTCGTCACGGACCTACATATAATATTACATTTGATTACATTATTCTGATACATACTTTAAATATATTTTTGCTTTAGGGTCTCTGCTCGAGTGTTTATTGTTTTTGCTTAGCCGCTGACCCTGTTTCCGTCCGAAGTGTTTATTGTTTGCTATTGCTGCTGACTCGGTTTCCGTTCAAAGTGTTTATTGTTTTGGTTATGTCTGTTGACTCTTGCTTTGTTCAGTTTTGTAACAGTTCTGCGCTCCGACCCAGATATTCAATGCTCGCGATCTCTTGGGTTAAGGAATTTTCTTGTTTAGATACGGTTTTTACAATAGGCACGGATGTCTCTATATCTTTTAGTCCAATTAATGGCTCTTTGCAGTATGGTGCGGGATTTGCGGGATAATGCGTCAGCTATGATAATTGCTTTCCCAGGTAGATATCTTATCTTGGCTCCAAAGACCTGAATGATCATTTGTCACCGAGTTCCTTTTGGACTGTGATTAAAGCCTTTGAAAAACTCGGTAAAGGACTCATGTTCGGTAAGGACTTTATCAGGATAGCCATAGATTATGAACTTAAAATGTACTAGTGAGTTAAAGATACCTAGCCCTTCCTTGCCTATTACTGCATATTTACTTTCAGAGGGCTTTAAGTTTACGTGAATAAAAAGCTATAAGAAAGAACTGTTTATCATATTACTGAAGTAGTACCCCTCTTACCCCTTGGTCTGAGGCGTCTGTTGCAATAAAAAAAAAAAAAAAATTCCTTATTTAAATCAGGGATTTTTTAAGTTAGGTGAGCTGCATTATTCCGCTTTTAAGATATCGAACGCCTGTTGATGCTTTTTAGACCATAATAAATCTACGCTCTTCTTCGTAAGATCTGTTAAAGGAGCTGCTATGATTGAAGAGTTACATATTTACATACGATTATAATACCCACTACAGCGCCAAAGTGCTGTATCCCCCTTTTACGTTAATAGGTACCGGAAAGTTATGAATAGCC
>NC_061091.1:1338376-1342770 GCF_015104395.2 Macrobrachium nipponense | reverse complement strand
TTACAGTGTGTATACAAAAGGCCCATTGAATTCATTCATTCGATATTCCTCTCCAGATTCTTGCGTCTATTAATAGCCACTTTACACTACGGTTCTTTCAGCCACTGGCCGGCGTTTTCATTCATTACGATTTCATTGATGTCACCTGACACGAAACAGGAATGTGAATTCAATTTTCACTGCAAATAAAAGCAAAAAAACAAAAACAACAAATAAATAAAATCTTACTACAATGGGCGTTATGTCTGTCTGTCCGCCCCTTCTGTCATTCAATCACGGCAAACGGCTGGGGGCCTGGTGGGCATAAAACTTGGCAGGGTTATAGTGGGGGGACCCTAAGATGGTTTATAATGGGGGTTCATCCTACCTCCCCCCACCCCTCTCCGAAGGGGGTGGGGGTGAGGAGGTATTCCCTGAAACGGGGCTGGTTATGCCCGTAGACTTAGTTACTTTACGAATTTATCGTACATAATTTCTGTATACATATGACTTATCATTTAGAAAAGAATGCTAAAGGGTAAACACAAATGACATAATAGTTGAAAAACACTAGTGAGTCACTTATATGAAGCAGCAGATGAATATGCTTTTAGTAAGGATTGTAAAGAAAATAATAATAATAATAATAATGATAAATAATAATAATTTAATAATAATAAAATAATAATAATAATAATAATAATAATAATAAATAAGTAGCATGGAAAAAGCCGCTATTCGTAAAATAGAGAAGGATCTCTACAGTGTAACGCTGCTGAAGTAGCCATTACTTTTAATAAAATAATAATAATAATAATAATAATAATAATAATAATAATAATAATAATATAGCAGCTAATACAAAGATAGCGTAGATACTATCCCAAGCCGAAGGTCAAAACGCGATTCTGTCCCCTGGGCGAAGGCTCCAAAAAAGGTCACTGTTCTTAAAAGTTCCAATGTTTGCTTTTCTGTGCTTACAAGTTTTTGTAACTAATCCTAGGCGACAGAATGCTCTGAATCCTCTGCCGTTCGAGCTGCGCAGGAGGCAAGACAGGCATTTCTTTTCTTTTTTTTTGGGGTTTTTGGGGGGGGGGGGGCGGAATAAATTCAGCAGGGAATTATTCATCAAGTTTATCAATTAACAATTATGAGCATCACTTAGTCAGCACAGATAATAAGAGTAATATTGTTTATTATATTTTTTTTTTTTTATTTTTTTTTTTGCTCTATCACAGTCCTTCAATTCGACTGGGTGGTATTATAGTGTGGGGCTCCGGGTTGCATCCTGCCTCCTTAGGAGTCCATCACTTTTAGCTTTACTATGTGTGCCGTTTCTGGATCACACTCTTCTGCATGAGTCCCTGGAGCTACTTCAGCCTCTAGGTTTTCTAGATTCATTTTCAGGGATATTGGAATCGTGCTAGTGCTCCTATGATTATGGGTACGATTCCACTGGCATATACCATATCCTTCTTATTTCTATTTTCAGATCTTGATACTTATCCATTTTTTTTCCCTCTCTTTCTCTTAACAACCTGGTGTCCCATGGTATTGCGACATCAATGAGTGATACTTTTCTCTTGACTTTGTCAATCAACGTCACGTCTTTGGGTCTGTTTGCACGTATCACCCTATCCGTTCTGATACCATAGTCCCAGAGGATCTTTGCCTGATCGTTTTCTATCACTCCCTCAGGTTGGTGCTCCCGTACACTTATTACTGCAAGGTGCTGATGTTTCTTGCACAGGCTCCAGTGGAGGGCTTTGCCACTGAATCATGCCTCTTTTTGTACTGGTTCTGTGCAAGTGCAGGGCATTTCGCTTTTGCTATGTTTGGTTTATGGTTTCATTTTTGCGTATGCACTCCTACATTATGGGAGAGAATGTATTTCCGTCTATCGTTCTTTGAACAGATCTGGTTCTTAGGGCCCCCTGATCTTGTGCCGCTGTTATCATTCTTCAGTTCCTTCTTTAGCTCTCCCCTCTGTAGCCATTGCAAATGTCATTCGCTGGCTAGTTCTTTAGTCTGTCTATGTATTGTCCGTGCATGGTTTGTTTGAGCCAGTCCTCTGTTCTGTCTGTCTTTCTCCTGTCTCTGTATATTTCTTAGGTCTTCGTCTACTTTTATTAGTTCTTCTTATGCACTCTTTAGCCCACTCGTCTTCACTGGCTTTTCAGATATTGGCCCCAGTGCTCTGTTTTCGATGTTTACGCAGTTCTCTAGACTAGTTAGTCCCTCCCTCCTTCCTTTCGTTGTTATGTATAGTCTGTCCGTATTTGATCTTGGGTGTAGGCTTTGTGTATTGTCATATGTTTCCTGGTTTTCTGATCTATGCCTGCGTAGTTCTGCCTTCGTCCATTCCACTATTCCTGCGCTGTATCTGATTACTGGCACTGCCCATGTGTTTATGGCTTTTATATATTTCCGGCGTTGAGTTTTGACTTGAGTATCGCCTTGAGTTCTCTGCATATATTCTTTCCTGATCGTGTCTTCATCTCTTGGTGTTTTATATTCCCCTCCCCTTCCATTATTCCCAGGTATTTGTATCCTGTATCATCTGTGTTTGATGTTGCTCCCATCTGGTAGCTTTATACCCTTCAGTTCTCGTTACTTTGCCTTTTGTATGTTGACTAAGGCGCATTTTTCTATTCAAACTCCATCCTGATGTCCCCAGATACAATCCTTACAGTCGGATTAGGGTATCTATTTCCTTTGATGCATTACCATTACAGCTTGGATGTCGTTCCATGAACATCAGATGGTTGATTCTGTTGCCTCTTTTCTTGAGTTGGTACCCGGCACCATCCATCTTCGTAGTACTTTTGTCAATGGGAATCATGGCTACTACGAAGAGTAGTGGGGGACAGTGAGTCGCCCTGGAAGATCCCTCTCCTGATATTAACCTCTGCTAGTCTATTCCTGAGCTTGTAAGTATTGTATTCCAGGTTGCGCATGTATTTTTGAGGAAGCTGATGGTGTTTTCCTCTGCCCCATATATTTTTCAGGCATTATATTAGCCATGTGTGTGATGGTATGTCGAAGGCTTTCTTGTAGTCTATCCATGCCATGCTTAGGTTGGTTTTCCATTCTCCTACTGTTCTTCTTACCATTTATTATTATTATATTATTATTATATTATTATTTTATTATTATATTATTATTATATTATTATTATTATTTTTTTTTTTTTTTTTTTTTTTTTTTTTTTTTTTTTTTTTTTTTTTTTGCTCTATCACAGTCCTCCAATTCGATGGGTGATATTTTAATGTGGGGTTCCGGGTTGCATCTTGCCGCCTTTAGGGAGTCCATTACTTTTCATACATTATTATTATTATTATTATTATTATTATTATTATTATTATTATTATTATTATTATTATATTATTATTAGTATTACATTTATTATTATTATTATTATTATTGATAACAGTTTAATTTATATTATAATTATAATTATTATTATTTTTATTATTATCATTATTACTATACAAAAAACTTGTTTTTTAACGTATCAGCAGTTTTTCACATTTTGAATTTCATTGACATCCAATCATAATTACCTCTCGAACACGCACAAACGTTCGCAAACACACCTCTGGAGAGAGAGAGAGAGAGAGAGAGAGAGAGAGAGAGAGAGAGAGAGAGGGGTGGGGGGTGGGGGTGGGGAGTACCATCCGAGAGTAAATAACCCAAGTAAAAAATAAAAAAATAAATAAAAAAAAAGAGTAGACGAGTATAATCTAATCTCAGACCTGTCAGTCTGCCTCCTCTCCAGGACAGGAGGACGAGCCAATACGACAATGTCGCTCTTGCTTCCGTTACGTAACGGAGATGACACGTCCCGTAATCCCTCTGGGGATGAGGCGAGGGGCGTTATGGAACGTCACTTACAGAGAGATACGTACGTAAGGAAAGACGGCCCACGCTGCTGGGGATTACAGTCAGTCGGGTTACCGGCTCGGTTTCGACTAGTGTTGTTGCATCAGTTCAATATCTGTCTGTCTGTCTGTCTCACTCTCTCCACACACACATATATATAAAGTATTAATCGCGTTTCGTTAAACTTAGCCAAAGAACTTTCCTTTGATCAGCGACACTTTTTTGATAAATCACCTAATGACCAGAGTAAAAAAATTTTTTTTTTAATTAACCCATTAGTCATTACTGTGGTTGGCAAAGGGAGGTAATTAACATATCCGAAAGAAGAAGAACAAGAAGAAGAACAAGAACAAGAAGAACAAGAACAAGAAGAACAAGAACAAGAAGAATAGAAGAAATTCGTCTCTAATTGAATCGTGGGAAAGAAACGGTCAGGAAAGGTAGAGTATCACCGAAAAGTTATTAGTATCAACTTTTTTTTTATTAGGCCTGAGAGAGTTCGATAGCTTTAAGCGCGATAAAGAGCGGCCTCT
>NC_061091.1:1310876-1333376 GCF_015104395.2 Macrobrachium nipponense | reverse complement strand
ACAGAAGATGGATGCCGGGTACCAACTCAAGAAAAGAGGCAACAGAAATCAACCATCTGATGTTCATGGACGACATCAAGCTGTATGGTAAGAGCATCAAGGAATAGATACCCTAATCCAGACTGTAAGGATTGTACCTGGGGACATCAGGATGGAGTTTGGAATAGAAAAATGCGCCTTAGTCAACATACAAAAAGGCAAAGTAACGAGAACTGAAGGGATAAAGCTACCAGATGGGAGCAACATCAAACACATAGATGAGACAGGATACAAATACCTGGGAATAATGGAAGGAGGGGATATAAAACACCAAGAGATGAAGGACACGATCAGGAAAGAATATATGCAGAGACTCAAGGCGATACTCAAGTCAAAACTCAACGCCGGAAATATGATAAAAGCCATAAACACTTGGCAGTGCCAGTAATCAGATACAGCAACAGAATTATGGGAATGGACGAAGGCAGATCTCCGCAGCATAGATCAGAAAACCAGGAAACATATGACAATACACAAAGCACTACACCCAAGAGCAAATACGGACAGACTATACATAACACGAAAGGAAGGAGGGAGAGGACTACTAAGTATAGAGTACTGCGTCAGCATCGAGAACAGAGCACTGGGAGGGGCAATATCTGAAAACCAGTGAAGACGAGTGGCTAAAGAGTGCATGGGAAGAAGGACTAATAAAAGTAGACGAAGACCCAGAAATATACAGAGACAGGAGAATGACAGATAGAACAGAGGACTGGCACACAACAAACCAATGCACGGAAAATACATGAGACAGACTAAAGAACCAGCCAGCGATGACACATGGCAATGGCTACAGAGGGGAGAGCTAAAGAAGGAAACTGAAGGAATGATAACAGCGGCACAAGATCAGGTCCTAAGAACCAGATATGTTTAAAGAACGATAGACGGAAATAACATCTCTCCCATTTGTAGGAAGTGCAATACGAAAAATGAAACCATAAACCACATAGCAAGCGAATGCCCGGCACTTGCACAGAACCAGTACAAAAAGAGGCATGATTCAGTGGCAAAAGCCCTCCACTGGAGCCTGTGCAAGAAACATCAGCTACCTTGCAGTAATAAGTGGTACGAGCACCAACCTGAGGGAGTGATAAAAAACGATCACGCAAAGATCCTCTGGGACTATGGTATCAGAACAGATAGGGTGATACGTGCAAATAGACCAGACGTGACGTTGATTGACAAAGTCAAGAAGAAAGTAATCACTCATTGATGTCGCAATACCATGGACACCAGAGTTGAAGAGAAAGAGAGGGAAAAAATGGATAAGTATCAAGATCTGAAAATAGAAATAAGAAGGATATGGGATATGCCAGTGGGGAAATCGTACCCATAATCATAGGAGCACTAGCAGGATCCCAAGATCCCTGAAAAGGAATCTGGAAAAACTAGAGGCTGAAGTCGCTCCAGGACTCATGTAGAAGAGTGTGATCCTAGAAACGGTGCACATAGTAAGAAAAGTGATGGACTCCTAAGGAGGCAGGATGCAACCCGGAACCCCACACTATAAATACCACCAGTCGAATTGGAGGACTGTGATAGAGCAAAAAAAAAAAAAAAAAATAAATAAATAATAATAATAATAATAATACTAATAATAATAATAATAATAATAATAATAATAATAATAATAATAATAATGAGTAACTTAATTTCCTTACACTATCCAACACTAACAAGCAAGCTAGAATTTTTTCAAGAGCTTCTTATTACCACGGATTTGTGAACCTTGATCAACGCTCATTCCCTGATCTCATCAGTTTCCGTTGACTAAATTTTACCATATCGCTTGCTAAGGCCACGGTAATTTTTTTTCTTCTTTTTCAAAATCTCAAAGATGAACATAAAAGTACGATTAATATTTTTTTTCTTTTCTAACCCTTTCATATCGAAAAGTATCGCGATATTTTACTCACGAAAGAGTTACTATCTTCCTGCGTTCGACTTTTACAACTTTCCGCCGATGGGGAGGGGAAAAATAATGCGACATTTTGGATTTTTTTGGGGGGTGGGGGAGGGGAGAATGTGTGGTGGAGGGGGTTAGGGGTGGGTCGCAAAATCTCCGGCGTTGGAAATCGTCGTCGGGCGTAAAATTCCGGATTTGAAAAGCGAAGTGATAAAAAAGAAGAACAAGGAAGAAAATCATCGTAAAATTGCATTTCGCTAAATGGAAATAATTTTTTTTTTTTGTCTGGATGTGAAACTTGAAAAGCGTCGTTGCAAAGTCAGGTCTTTGGTTTCGGGTCAAACAGGTTGCTTCTAATTGCGGCTAGAAAATTAACCAGATTAAAAAGGGAAATTTTTTTATTTTTTTAATAACCAGGATTAAAAAGGGACATTTTTTTTAATAACCAGGATTAAAAAGGGAAATTTTTTTGATAACCAGGTATTAAAAAGGGACATTTTTTTTAATAACCAGGATTAAAAAGGAACATTTTCTTTTTAATAACAGGATTCAAAAAGGGAAATTTTTTAATAACCAGGATTAAAAAAGGGACATTTTTTAATAACCAGGATTAAAAAGGACATTTTTCTTTAATAACCAGGATTAAAAAGGGAATTTTTTTAATAACCAGGATAAAAAGGGAAATTTTTTTAACAACCAGGATTAAAAAGGGACATTTTTTTTAATAACCAGGATCAAAAAGGGACATTTTTGTTTTTTAAATAACCAGGATTAAAAAGAAAGGACATTTTTTTAATAACCAGGATTAAAAAGGAACATTTTTTAATGACCAGGAATAAAAAGGGACATTTTTAATAACCAGGATTAAAAAAGGGACATTTTTTAATAACCAGGATTAAAAAGGGACATTTTTTTAATAACCAGGATTAAAAAGGGAAATTTTTTTAATAAACAGGATTAAAAAGAGACATTTTAATAACCAGAATAAAAAGGGACATTTTTTTAATAACCAGGATTAAAAAGGGACATTTTTATTAATCATGGTAAAAAGGGAAGAAATTTTTTTTTAATAACCAGGATTAAAAGGGAATTTGTTTTTTAATAACCAGGATTAAAAAGGGACATTTTTAACAACCCGGTTATAAAAGGGACATTTTTTTAATAACCAGGATTAAAAAGGGACATTTTTTAATAACCAGGATTAAAAAAGGGACATTTTTTAACTTTTTTTTTATACAAATATTAAAAAGGACATTTTTAAGAACCAGGATTAAAAAGGGACTTTTTTTAATAACAGGATTAAAAAGGACATTTTTTAATAACCAGGATTAAAAAGGGACATTTTTTTTAATAACCAGGATTAAAAAGGGACATTCTAAAATAACCAGAATTAGAAAAATAAAGAAATTTTGAAACACCCTCAATTTAAAATGGACCTTAATAATAATCAAAAAGCGGCATTTTTTAATAACCAGAATTAAAAATGGGCATTTTTAATAAAAGGACATTTTTTTTGATAAACAGAGTTAAAAAATGACATTTTTTTTAGTAACCAGGATTAGAAAGGGATTTTTAATAACCAGAATAATATAAAACAAAATTTAAAATAACCAGAATTCATAAGGGAACACTTTTTTAATACCCTGGATTTAAAAAAAGGACATTTTAAAAGAACAAGAATGAAAAAAGGACATTTTAAAATAACCAGAATTAAAAAGGGACAATTTTTTTAATCGCCAGTATTAAAAAGGACATTTTCTAATAACCAGAATTTAAAAAAGGAAATTTTAAAATAACCAAAATTAGAAAGGGATATTTTGAAATAACAAGAATTTAAAAAAGGAAATTTTAAAATAACCAGGATTACAAAAAAACGACATTCTAAATAACTGAATTTAAAAAGGGAATTTTAAAATAAGATGGATTATCAAAATGGGACATTTTTTTTATAACCAGAATTATTAAAAAAGGGACATTTTTAATAACCAGGATTAAAAAAAGACATTTTTTAATAACCAGGATTAAAAAGGAAATTTTTGATAATCAGAATTAAAAAGGAACATTCTAAAATAACCAGAATTAGAAAGGAAAAGGAAATTTTGAAAGACCCTCAATTTAAAAGGACATCAATCATCAGAATAAAAAAGGGCATTTCTTAATAACCAGAATTATAAAGGGACATTTTTTAATAAAAGGACATTCTTTAAATATAGAGAGTTAAAAAATGACATTTTTTTAATAATCAGAATTTTAAAAAGGACATTTTAAATAACAAGAATTAAAAAAAGGAAATTTTAAAATAACCAGAATTAAAAACGACATTTTAAAATAACCAGAATTAAAAACAAAAAGGACATTTTATATAACCAGAATTAAAAAGGACATTTTGATATAACCAGAATTAAAAAAGAAAAAGGGCATTTTAATATAACCAAAATTAAAAAGGACATTTTGATGATAACCAGGATTAAAAAGGACATTTTAATATAACCAGAATTAAAAAGGACATTTTGATATAACCAGAATTAAAAAGGACATTTTGAAAATAACCTGAATTATAAAAGGACATTTTGAAATAACCTCAATTATAAAAGGACATTTTAAAATAACCAGAATTAAAATGAGGAAAGTTTAAAGCACCCTCAGTTTAAAAGGTTACATTCAAAAATAGCCGAAAAAAGGGGACATTTTTAAACAACCAGAATTAAAATAAAAAGAAAATTTTGAAACAGTAAAAACCAATAAAAAGGGACATTTTTTAATAACCAGAATTATAAAGGGACATTACGTATAAGCAGAATTAAAAAAAAAAATTTTAAAAAAAAAATTTTGAAATAATTTAGATATTTTAAAACAGCCATAACTAAAATAAAAAGACATTAAAAAAATAACCCTAATTAAAAAAAAAAGGACACTTTAAAGTAGCCAGAATTAATTTTTTAAGTAGACAGAATTAAAAATAGGACATTAATATAACCACAGTTAAAATATATGGTTATTTAGAGCTTTATTTCAGCAAAGAAAATTAAAATAAATACGATATATTTTATCATAAATAATTGTTCTGTGCTGTTCAACATTTACATCGTTTTTTACATTTTCATTCTAATAAATAAAGCATAAATATCCTATCCTAAAATTCCCGTATCTTTAACCGAAAGCAAAACGCCTTTTTCAGACATTTTTTTTTGGCTTATCCATAGACCTTTCCTACCCCAAAAAGAACAACAACAACAACAAGAACAAATGAGTAAAAAATAAAAATCCTACTTGAAACGAAGGGGAAGGGAAGCCATCCATTCTCCTGTCAAAATGAAACTGAGCTGAAATGTGGAAGGAGAACTCAAACATCAATCACGAAAGGATTGATGACTCTGCCAACCTCGTGTGCTTCATGGCCCTGCCACTGTAGTAGATTCACATCACCCGTGCGTCTCATGTATAGCCCCCCCCCCCCCCCCCGCCCCCCTCCCTCACGACGCTCCTGATCGGCTGTTGATAAGCCAATCACAGGGCTGGAAACTCTCAGTCTCTCTCGAGTGTTCACATAGGCAGGATGTATGTGCCACCTCTCCTGAGGGATGCGCAGCCTATCAGTGGCGTCGTAAGGGACTGGCCTAGACTTCAGGTGCACGGGTGATGTAAATCTACTATAGCAATATAGCCTTGGAATGTGGGTGCTGGTGGGAATGGTGGTTTGCTGGTAGGAATGTGGAAATGTGGGTACTGTTAGGAATGTGGGTACGGTGGGATTATGGGTACTGGTGGGATTGTGGGTACAGCTTAGAATGAGGTTACTGGTGGGAATGTGGGTACTGCTGGGATTGTGGGTACGGGTGGAAATGTAGTACAGCTTAGAATGAGGGTACTGGTGGGAATGTGAGCATGGGTGGGATTGTGGGTATAGGTAGGAATGTGGGTACGGTGGGAATGTGGGTACAGGTGGGAATGTGGTTACAGACTGGGAATATGGTTTGCTTAGAATGAGGGTACTGGTGGGATTGTGAGTATGGGAGAAATTGTGGGTATTGGGTAGGAATGTGGTATGGGTAGGAATGTGGGTACAGATGGGAATGAGGTTGCTGATAGGAATGTGGGTATGGGTGGGAATGTGGGTACTGGTGGGTATGGGTGGGAATCTGGGAGCTGGTGGGATTGTGGGTATGGGTGAGAATGTGGGTATGGGTGAGATTGAGGGCATGGGTGGGAATGTGGTGCTGGTGGGAATGTGGGTACAGATGGTAATGTGGTTGCTGGTAGGAATGTAGGTATGGGTGAGAATGTTGCTTTGGGTGGGTACGGGTAGGAATGTGGGTACAGGTGGGAATGTGGGTACGGTTGGGAATGTGGGTATGGCTGTCAAAGCCATTCCCACCCCACACACAAAAGGCATCCATCCCCACGATGCAGACGAACCATCTCAATCGTATCGATTCATCGAAAACAACAAAGGGCGTCGCACTCTTTGAGGTCAGGACGATCACAGCCAGCCCCACGTCAAAGGAATGGGGCAGCCCATACGCGAATGCTTCGGTCGACTTTGAATAAGATCCCCCCCACCCACCCCCGCCCCTGGCCGGGAAGACGCCCCCTCTTTTATCTGAGGCCTTCTGGAGGGCAGATCATTCCTTTTATATACAGGGGAACGTCACTCCTCCGAAGTCTTTAATTAAGGATAGAAGGAATGTACGGGACTGTTTCAATTAGACTGAGGCTGATTGAACTTTGGCCTGTGGATTCCCTCTCTCCTCCTCCTCCTCCTCCCCCTCCTCCTACTCCTTCCTCATCTCTATTGGAAAGTTATATTATTCGTTTCGGCTTTATCGGTTCGACTACAAGTCTACTGGTACTACTTACATTAATTAGTTGATGGGCAGCAGCGCTGGGTTGCAGGTCGCGCCGACATGTTCGTATATAATAATAATATAATAATAATAATAATAAAATAATAATAATAATAATAATAATAATAATAATAAGTTAGCCATACTGCAAAACATGGCAGATATATTTTCAAAAAAAACGTGAACTGAATCACATCATACTGTTGCATAAGTATAATGCAATTCTCATAAAATGTTATATATATAGATATATATATATATATATATATATATATTATATATATATATATATATATATATATATATATATATATATACGTGTGTGTCAATATGTGTTCAAGTTTCCCATTGAAGTTTCAGTTATTGCCATATCCACATGTTTCTCTCAACGTCCACTCTCAGAATTTCTTACGTTCCTCTGTCTTCTTCGAATTCCTTTCATTTCTCCCTTTCGGTCTCTTGCACGATATCGGTCCACCCTCTTATTTATTGTCAGTTTCTGCCGTTCCATTTTGTTTATCGTCTTCACCTTCCATCGTCTTTCTGCATTTCAATTAGCTTTTCCAAGAAGTCGTTTCAACAGGCCAAATTGGAGCTTTTACAGGGTCTCTGATTCGTATTTATCATAAAATTTAGGTTTCGAGTTTAAGAATCTGGTTTCTGATAACGCACGAAAGGCTTCAGACTTCACTGCGATCGAAACGGTCACCGGTTCAATAACCGCTAAAATCAGTGACCTTTGCAACCTGACTTGTCACTGGAATCGAAAATAGTTCAATAACCGCTAAAATCAGTGACCTTAGCAACCTGACTTTCACTGGGATCGAAAACAGTTCAATAACCGCTAAAATCAATGACCTTAGCAACCTGACTTTTCACTGGGATCGAAAACAGTTCAATAACCGCTAAAATCAGTGACCTTAGCAACCTGACAAGATTCATTGTCTATTCAGAATCAAGCACGGGATAGAAACATAGTGGTTATATATCTTTCCGCAATAATAATAAAAAAAAAATAGCAATCAACTCTTTCCACATTCCTTGGCACCACAATTATCTCCCTTATCATCTGTTCTCCTTAACGAAACTATATATGATTTATATACATTCTTTGGCATCATGCCAAGCATTGGGGCAACTAAGGCCATTCAACTTTGAAAAGCAAATTGACAGTAAAAGGTTTTGAATGGCGTAACAGGAGGAACACCTCAAAGCAGTTTGCACTATGAAACAATTCTTAGGAAAGGGTGGTGGACAGTAAGATGGAAGAGAGAGAATATGAAGGGGCGGGGGGTACAGTAAAAAATTAATGAAAGTACTTGCAGTTAGGGGCCATAGAAGACACGCTGCCGAGAACCTTAAGTAATGCATACTTGCACCGAATGAGGTGCACTGACGGCAATACCAAACTTACGGGTTAACGAAACTATAGGTAGTTTTTCTGACCCCCAAAAGTTTTTTAATACACCATTTATATTGCGTTTCGATGGGTTTAATATCACCATTTAGCCATGACTCACATGAATATAATATAGTTGACATAATGGCAGCATCAAAAATTTTCTTCTTGACTAAAAATGGCACATCATTGTTTCTACTTATAGATGAAATAAATTTCAGAGTATGACACATTTTACTTATTGCATGCTGCTTGATAGCTGTTGTGGGAGAACCATCATCCGTAAAAGGACTGCCTAGATAAATGTACTGACTACAGTAACTAATCACATCAATTACATACTATGTGTTCTTTGTCTTCCCTAGTACCATTAATCACCATAAATTTAGTTTTACTGTCATTAATAATCATCCCATAGGAATGACAAAATTCATACAAAATCCTTATTTTATGTTCCATACCATCCTTTGTAGTGGATAGGAGGACAGTGTCATCCATCATGACCATAATATGCAACAAAGCAAGAAAACCATCCAAAGGGCAATTCCGTTTTATCATTTGTATCATTTCATTTGCATATAAAAACACATAAAATACATGAGATAGGTGAGCCTTGGCGCACACCAACAGTAGCAGCAAGGAGAGAGGTGACCAATCACAGTATTTGTGCAACGATATACAGCCACCAATGCTAAAAGCACAGTCATCCCACATCCCATTCGTTTTAGCACAGAAAATAACTTATGTCTAGGTACACAATCATAAGCTCTTCTCAAATCAACAAAGGTTACAAAAAGCTTCAATTTCTTCCTCCTAGCTACGTCCACCAATAGCCTCAAAGTTACTATATGCTCTACACATCCCCTCCCCGCTTGACTTCCTGCTTCCTCCCTACACGGCTTAAACCACTGACTAAGACGAGCACATAGGACCATATCGTAAATCTTAGCTATACTATTAATTACATTAATGCCTCTGTAATTACCCGGAGAAGCCCTACCTCCTCGTTTGAATATTGTATGCATCTTTGCTGCTATCCAACTTAATGGGTAAGAACTAGACAAAACAAATTATTAAATAATGTAGCAATTAGCATGATCCACTCAAACGGTAACATTTTGAACAAACCTGGGGGTAGACCGACAGGTCCACTGGCTTTATTGGGCTTTAACCTTTATACCTGAGTCTGTACCTCAGCTGGAGTAATAGGATCGTCTAATACAGGTATAGTTACATCTGAATGAAAATCGTCTATATTAAGACTGTCTACATTAGGAGGGTTAGATACTTGCTCAAAATATTCGTTGAATTGCTCATCACTCGGCTTAGAGTCTGAATTACTTGGGTCCTCTATAATTTGACCTTTCCAATCAATTGCACCCCAGATCCGAGCCAGATCATTTTCCTCCAACAATCTATCCCATCTACTCTGGCTATTATTTATTAAAATTCTTTCAGGATTCTCATGAGATACACTAGCGGAGGCACAATCATATAAAGTATTGCTAAGGCGTAAGGCTAACAAATCTATATCCTCATCTCTATCTAGCTCTACTCTGTGGCCACACATCACCGTCTATCTTTTGAAACTGAATTAACCGTTGGTCAGTCGATTGCACGTCGTTGATATGTCACTATACTCCTCTCCATGCATGCCCAACTCTGATGCTCTAACTTAATCGACTCAAGAGAAACGGAAGGAGGTTGCAACACAATTGAAATAGGAGCATGATCTGATGGTAATAAATCATTATCAATTACATGAAAATCGGTGATAAACTTAACCGGCTTCTTTGATACGATACATGTGTCAATTTCAGAAATCCATTCTCTCCCTCTTCGAAAGGTCTTTCTGCTCTGGCAATAAGAATAAGGTGTTTTTAAATTATTAACAATAAGTAACTGTTCTTGTACACACAAACCAAATATAGCTACAGCATTGCTTGGTGAGTCGTACCCGCGTGAAGTCAGATTAATCAACAGATATCACAAGTTTAACATACGACTAGAATTTGAGAAATATCTAGAAGTGTTCGTGAACTATCGGTGATAAGATTAGTGTGAAAATAGTAGGATAAAGCGTCTTCTAAGTTAGTTTATCAAGTGTAATACTATAAATCAGAACAAGATGGCAGTAAGTTCCAACTGCGGGAAGAGGTGGCGTAATTTGGCGTGTCTAGCAGATTCGCAATACGATGAGGTAGCAGGAAGGGAACTGGCATTTCTCATCTATGAAATCAGCAACAGTCCTAACCAAAAAGATACAAAAGCATTCATAGATATATTAGAAGGATATAATCCTTCAAACTGGAACAAATCTAATGAAAACATCTTGAAAATAATTGAAGAAGTTCCAAATAAAATCCAAGTGGTCAAGAGACTCATAAAGAAAATATACATAAACCAACATATTCCGACAAAGAAAATGAATAAGGTGAATCTTGTGAATATCCTAATTGATGCATTAGGAAAAAGAATGCCAAAAGCATGCAAACTGTGTAAGGTTTGGCTATAGCATAGTCAATCCACAAAACCTAATCAGAAAATGTGCTGCATGCAACATTCCGAACCCATCCACAGTGTGCTGAGGTAATACAAGATTTGAGAAAAGATACAAGAATTTTTTGTTCAACATGTCTATCATGGATAGACAATGTTATTAAATCAAGATTGAATGTACAAATAGTTGAGGATGAAGAAGAAGAGGAAGAGGAAAAAGAAAAAGAAGAAGAAAAGAAGAAGAGGAAACGGAAGAGAAGTAAACAAAATGAAATGACAGAAAAAAATAAGGAAAACAAAGAACAAGATAAAAGTATGGATGCAGAGATACTCATTGATACTCATATGAGGCAATAAGCAGCATACCTACGAAGAAATAAATTACGATATGACAACAGAAAAGCAAATCCCGAAGAGGCTCTACCCAGATCTATACAATGACGGGAAAGAGGAAAAAAATAGACAAGAAAGACAAAATCTGCAACCTTTTGAAAAGAGGGATTGCAGATTTGGAGAAAGATGTTACTACAAAAACATCCTAAGATATGTCAAAAACTATGAAATATATGGTAAATGTGCATACTTAGATGGATATGGGGATGATTGCAGAGATCTGCTCCCAAAAATATGTAAAAACCTAAAAGAAGGAAAAGGATGTAAGTTCGACAAAAATGCAAATATATGCACCCTGTAGCCATGAATCATAATCAAATTAAATAACCAACCAAGTAATAAAATCCAAAATAAGAAAGAAACAAATAAAGAGAGAAATCAAGAATATCAGTAAAAGAGAAAGCAAACACCAATGAGATATGCAGAGGTGTCAGCAAAAAATTTCAAAACATCAGCTCCGAAATTCTACTCAAGAGATAATAACTGTATTTATTATGCAAGAGGATATTGCAGAAACGGAGAAAATTGCAGATTCAGACACAAAATGAATAATTATGATGAAGGAAGATCAAATATTATGGAAAAGTTGGATTTTTTAATGTCAGAATTTCTGGAAATGAAAAAAAGAACAACATACCAGAACAGGAAAGAGACATGGGAAAATCCTTATTACTACAGTATTAAATGAAGGAGAAAACACGCAAACCATCATAGTGATGAATGCGCAGGTTTAGTTACGAGTAAACTCAAAAAGAAAATAGAGTACTTAGAAGAACTAACCCAAAATGAAAAGAAATAGATATAATGAATATAAGTGAAACCTGGTATTCCCAAGAGACTGGAATGATGATCAATAAAAGGGTTCCAAACTTATAGATCAGATAGAAAAAATAGGAATCAAGGGGGAACCGCAATATATGGGAAAGACAAAAAACAAGGAAAAATATATGAGAAATATAGTAACTCAGAATGTGAACTAATAGCGGTAGAATTTGAATCTGAAAAATTGATGAACATAGTAATATATAGAACCTCCTAATAACTAAAGAGTTTGACTTAATAATGAAAAATTGGATGATATATGTAGAAATCACAAGGACTGGACTATTCTCCTATCTGGTGACTTCAACTTTCCTTTCGTAGAATGGAAAGAACGAATAGGAGATTGTGGTTGTACTTATACATATAAAAAAGAGAGTAATAGTAGTGCAGAAGATAAGAGGCAATTTGAAAAGCTATTAGATATGCTACTAGAATACACATTCAACAAATAAATCACCTGCCAACAAGAAAGGAAAATACTTTAGACCTAGTATTTGTGAACGAGATTAATTATGTTAAAGAAATAATAGTTTATAATGCGAATATTTCAGACCATAATGTCATAGAATTAACAGTTCATTCCAAAGCAAGTGAAAATAGAGATAAGCAAGAAATGAAAAAGTGGGAAGGATATGAAAATCAACTTCTACAGTAAAAATATAAAATGGTCAGAAATTAATGAAGAATTAAACAAAGATTGGATAACATTTTCGTAAGTGATGACATAAGGGTAAATACGGAGATATTATATAAAATATTGGAGAAAATAGTGGAAAAATATATACCGAAGAAGAAAAGTAAACATCATTCATGCATACCAGAGACAGAAGGATCTTGTTCCAGAAAATCAGAAAGTGGAAAAAAGGTCTTGCAAAAGAAAAAAATGCATGGAAAGTTATAGAACTAAAAAGTAGATAGAAAATGCAGAACAAAAGATTATACAATCAAAAGAAAAATGAAAAACGGGACTTGGATTGGAAGACCCTATTAAATATCAAGCAAAACCCCAAGCTATTATACTCATATGCGAAGAAGATGATAAAAGAAGAATGAATGAAAAGGTCCTCTGAGAATTGAAGGGAGATTAACGAATGAAAAAAAGGAAATTTGCAACATACTGGCAGAACGATATAAGAGAGAATTCACCCCTAGAATGATAATGAAGATAATGATATAGAAGTAAGGGATGAAAATAGTGAATATTTAGCTGACATAGATATTAATGAAGCTGATATTGTGCAGGCTATTAATGAAAATTAAAAATGGAGCTGCTGCAGGGCCTGATGGAATTCCTGCTATTTTGTTAAAGAAAGTAGTTCATTCTATCGCAAAGCCACTGCAATATTATTAAGACAAAGTGTAGATACAGGCAAGATTTATGATGAGCATAAATTAGCATATATTACCCTACTTTCAAAAGTGTATCAAGACTAGAGGCAAGTAATTATAGGCCTGTGAGTCTAACATCACATATTATGAAAGTGTATGAAAGGTAATGAAGAAAATATTATGAAACATTTAATAAAAAACAATAATTGTTTAATAAAGGACAACATGGTTTTCGTACCCGGAAAAAGTACACAAACCCAACTGTTAGTCCACCGTGAGAACATATTCAAATATGAAAGCGGAAATGAAACAGATGTGTTTATTTAGACTTTGCAAAAGCTTTTGATAAAGTAGACCATAATATATTAGCGAAGAAAATTAGAAAACACAATATCGTGGATAAAGTAGGAAGATGGTTGAAAGAATTTTTACACAACAGAAAACAGATAGTTATTGCAAACGACGGAGAAATCGGATGAAGTCAAGGTAATATCCGGTGTGCCGCAAGGTACGGTGTTAGCTGCAATACTGTTTGTTATTATGATTGAAGACATAGACAATAATGTGAAGGATTCGGTAGTGAGTAGTTTCGCAGATGACACAAGAATAAGTAGAGAAATTACTTGTGATGAAGATAGGAACGCTCTACAAAGAGACCTTAACAAAGTATATGATTGGGCAGAGGTAAATAGGATGGTATTTAACTCTGATAAATTTGAATCAATAAATTATGGAGACAGAGAAAGAAAAGCTATATGCATATAAGGGACCTAATAATGAGATCATCACAAATAAGGAAGCAGTTAAAGACCTGGTGTGATGATGAATAGGAACATGTTATGCAATGATCAAATAGCAACTCTGTTGGCAAAATGTAAAGCAAAAATGGGAATGTGTTACGGCACTTCAAAACAAGAAAAGCTGAACACCATGATTATGCTTTATAAAACATATGTTCGTAGTCCACTAGAATATTGCAATATGATATGGTACCCACATATCAAAAGGATATTGCACAAATAGAGAGTGTACAAAGGTCCTTTACAGCTAGAATAGAAGAAGTTAAGGACCTAGACTACTGGGAAAGACTACAATTCTTAAAATTATATAGTCTAGAAAGGAGAAGAGAACGCTACATGATAATTCAGGCATGGAAACAGATAGAAGGAATAGCAGAAAATATCATGGAACTAAAAATATCAGAAAGAGCAAGCAGAGGTAGATTAATAGTGCCCAAAACTATACCAGGAAAAATAAGGAAAGCACACAGGACATTAATCCACTACGCACCAGCATCGATAATGCAGCGTCTATTCAATGCGTTGCCAGCTCATCTGAGGAATATATCAGGAGTGAGCGTAGATGTGTTTAAGAATAAGCTCGACAAATATCTAAACTGCATCCCAGACCATCCAAGATTGGAAGATGCAAAATATACCGGAAGATGTACTAGCAACTCTCTGGTAGACATTAGAGGTGCCTCACACTGAGGGACCTGGGGCAACCCGAACAAGATGTAAGGTCTGTAAGGTAAGGTAAGGGTATGGGTATCGGATCTGGTATAAAGGGGTACGAATAATCAACTAGGCCTAATCGTTCTGTGAGCTCTCTAATGGAAGTCCCTAACCTGGAATTCATATCACCCATTACACCACATCAAATACTTGCTTGTTTCAAATACTGTCTTATAACAACACCAAGTTCCACCTCTAATACTGTTTGATCGGTCATAACTTACGTATGAAACATAACCCGGAAATGAAAGTGGCGGCAAATTCGTTTTTATTTCATTTAAACAGATAACATCATAAGAATTCAATAACAATTCAACATCTCTTTTTTTTCTATTTTATTTATACAGAGTTTATATTCCAAGACGTGATCCTTATATTACTTTGTGGTCCTACTAAAAAGGGTGAGGATGCCATCTATCTATTATTACATTATCCCTTGTAGTCTAGACGTATATTGCTTCGTACATTAGAGGGTTTCTTTTTTTCTCTTCCTCGGCATCCTTCAGCCTTTTCCATTCTCTTCTTACTCCTGGGTGGGTGTCTTTCCTGATATAAATCTTCTTATATGGACCATGCAAGTCCTTGAGTTTTGCAGATTTTTCCAATATTCTGTCCCGAATAGCCTTTGAGTCTACCTTGATGAGAAGGGGGCGGGGGCGTCCGCCGCCGGGTGCAGAGCTGCCAAGCCTACGATGGAAACCAACCAGAACCTCACGTCCCACTCCTACTGCTTCCCATATCTTTTGAATTTTATTCTCTTCTGCGGTACCTCCATCAAGAGCTATCTGTTCCTCAGGTACACCAAACAACACCAGATTTGTCTCCCTCTTCTGTTTGTCTAGTTGTTCAAGAAATAACTGGTGTTGAAAAAGGATTTCTGACTGCTTTTCAATTGTTTCCGTCAACTCTTTTATTCTTGCTCTCGAGTCATTTTCCTATGACGCAATCACACGACGCAGGTCTGCCAACTCACTAACTATCAAATCTAGTTTTTCTTCCTGCTTCGCTGTTATTTCATCTTCATTTGCAGCTAGAATTGCATCAATTAACTCTTCTTTTGTTATTCTAGTGAACTGATTTTTCTGTAATTTCCGTAAATCCTTTAGACTTTAGTTCTCCATAGCAAAAATTGAGAAGAAGACAATCTACTGAGCTGGGTATCGTCTGCTTAAGTGCCTTTGTGCGCATGCGCGAACTGAAGAAGAAATGAACGTAGCCCTTCTCTATACTATGTGGACTCACAAATTACACGGCTAATATGGCACACGTTCACTTTTTAACACTTCACTGTTCACTGTCATAGGCCCGGCACTCTCATAAATCTTTTATGTTACTGTAAAATCCTCTCTGGTGCGTATATCCAATAAAACAATGGTCGAAAGTCGGAGCTGCTTTTAAGCTGGACTTATCAATGGCGGACAGGACATACATACAAGTAAGTGCTTGCAGTCCCAAGCCTCTCTTATATTATCGAGCCTTTTTTATTTTTTTGTACGATAGGAGTACACCACTGATATAGATTAAAATATAATAGATATAATTATATATAATAGATATAGATATATATATATAATATCCATAGATATATAGAATAGAGATATATATAATTATATAATATAATTAATATACCCACTATATATATATATAGATATATATATATATATACTATATATAGATATATAATATTCATATATATATATATATATATATATATATAAGGATATCCATAATATATATATATATTTTATATATATATATATATATATATATATATATATATATATATATAAGCGAATACCACAGGAAATTGATAGTCAGGAATCCAAGCGCTTTCGTCTTTATTCAGACATCGTCAAGGAGCATACTAAGCACAATTGGAGAGGAAGGCTCAGGTACAAACAAGATCAGGAATACAGATGGCTAATTATCAAAAGGGTAAAAATTAAAAGGATAATCCAGGATTATCGGATATCACACGGTCACAAACTTAAACAGATTCTGACCCTAACTGAAATTACAAAGTATCTTTACAGTCCAAAACATGTAAAAACTGAATATATTAATTTTGTTGCTTATATTTATCTACAACTTTTTTTCATTATGAAAGCATCAAGTTTAAATAAACCAAGACTTAAATTTAGAACATTTCTATTATTTGACTTGATAAAACAAGATTCAATGATATTCCTTTAACTGTGTCATTACATGGGATAAGGCTCTGCTTGACTCCAGTTAATAGGATGGTCTAAATCTCTCATATGTACAAATAATGCATTCGATATTTGCCCAGTTCTCACAGAATATTGATGTTGCTTAAGACGCTGTGAAAGAGATTTTCCGGTCTGTCCGTAATAGACTTTATCACACTTTTTGCAAGGAATTTCATATATGCAGCCTGGAAGATCTTTAGGAGAATTTTTGATTACTAAACTCTTGACATTAATATTACTGAAAACAACATTTATGTTAAAAAGCTTTAAAATTCTAGGAATATCTAAAAACCCCTTTCATCATAAGGTAATTTTAGAATGTTAGGCTTACTAAATTCAAGTTTGTCATTAGTTGAATAAAAGGTTTTTCTAGCTCTTTTCCATGCCACATCTACAAAAGTCCTTGGGTATTTAAGTTTCAATGCAATATCATAAATAGTTTTAATTTCAGCGTCAATAAACTGCGGGCTACAGACATAAATGTTGTTTTCAGTAATATTAATGTCAAGAGTTTAGTAATCAAAAATTCTCCTAAAGATCTTCCAGGCTGCATATATGAAATTCCTTGCAAAAAGTGTGATAAAGTCTATTACGGACAGACCGGAAAATCTCTTTCACAGCGTCTTAAGCAACATCAATATTCTGTGAGAACTGGGCAAATATCGAATGCATTATTTGTACATATGAGAGATTTAGACCATCCTATTAACTGGAGTCAAGCAAGAGCCTTAGTCCCATGTAATGACACAGTTAAAAGGAATATCATTGAATCTTGTTTTATCAAGTCAAATAATAGAAATGTTCTAAATTTAAGTCTTGGTTTATTTAAACTTGATGCTTTCATAATGAAAAAAGTTGTAGATAAATATAAGCAACAAAATTAATATATTCAGTTTTTCATGTTTTGGACTGTAAAGATACTTTGTAATTTCGGTTAGGGTCAGAATCTGTTTAAGTTTGTGACCGTGTGATATCCGATAATCCTGGATTATCCCTTTTAATTTTTACCCTTTTGATAATTAACCATCTGGTATTCCTGATCTTGTTTGTACCTGAGGCCTTCCTCTCCAATTGTACTTTAGTAGCTCCTTGACGATGTCTGAATAAAGACGGAAAGCGCTTGGATTCCTGACTATCAATTTCCGTGGTATTCGCTATTTATGAAGTCAGTGCATCTACTGTGATTTAAGCATAATGGAAACCACACGCAACTTCTACGCCCTTTTCCTTTGAATTTGACGAGCCTTGTTCTATTCGTGACATCCTTCTGTAATGCTCTTATCATCGCTTACAAACTGAAACTCCGACTTAACTTTCTACGGAAGTGCATGAACGAGCAAGTGATGCCCAAGTCGATTTTACCAGTGAGAATTCTTCGCCTAGCAGAGCGACCTTTCGACGGGTTTCACGCCATCATACTTCAGAAACACATACATCACAAAAGTGGAAGTAGGTGATGCGTTCCTTACACTTAGAAGCAGACGGCATAGCTTTAATCAGACGGTTCCTGTCGATTGGGAAGAATCGGAGCTGGATTATGCTACGGAAAATTGAGAAAGTGCTGCAACCGTCTTGAAAGGAAGCTCCAAGTCAAGCTGAAAATCTTATTGCTGAAAGCGACTGGACTAAGCATGCCAACGTGGACTTCATGATAATTTATCTGACAAACCAGTGGATAGTGCTACGACAGCGGCTTTTGGGATATGGGTTAAGCTTTGGTGTATTTAATGGTACCTGGACTGTGTCGACATCTCAAAAAACCTTTGTTATTTAGACAAAAATTGAATTCAAAACCTATGCCCTGATGATATCAATATTTGTAAAGGTATTGTGTATGGTGCTATGAGTAAACCTTCTCCCCCTAATGTACCCGTGAGATTTCTCCAGGCTTTTAAGAAAATTAAAGAAGACGAAACAGTGAAGGTGACAAAATGCAGATAAATGTAATGCAGTGGTAATAATGAATAAAAGTGACTATATAAGTAAAATAATGACATTTTGATAAATGACACTGATACTTATACGAAACTGAGGTCTGACCCTACACAGACAGTTAACTCCCATTTTAATAAACAAATTAAATCCATTTTGAAGGGCTTGGGACCATTTAATTAAACAGTTTACACCGCAATGCGCCTCCCTACCTTACATGTATGGTTTAGGTCCAAGACCACATAAAATCAATAACCCTATCAGACCAATCATTAGTTCAGTGGGCTCAGTTTCGTATAATTTATCTAAATGGCTTGTAAAAATTCTTACTCCTTTGGTAGGAAATATTTCTAACACGAATGTTAAAAACAATGTTGATTTTATAAACAAATTGAATAGTTTAAATTTGAATTATGATTTTAATATGGTTAGTTTTGATGTTGTCTCTTTATTTACAAATTGCCTGTAGATGACTTACTTGAATATTTGGAAGAGGAATTAGAGCGTCATGACATTCCCTTAAGTGTAGCAAATCTCATTAGTCTAATAAGGTTATGTATCAAAGATAGTAAATTTTGTTTCAATGGGGAATTTTTTGTACAAAAGTTTGGCATGGCCATGGGTAATCCCTTATCTCTGTCCTAGAATATTTACATGGAATTTTTTGAGACAAATCTTACCAAAGAATTTTGCCCCAAAAAGTTATTTGGTTTAAGATACGTGGATGATATATTCTGTATTTGGCCAGTTCACGAAAACCTCCAGGAATTCCTTAATAATCTCAATAATTTTAGTCCCTTCTATAAAATTTACTGTAGAGGAAGAAAGAAAATTGTAATTTGAATTTTCTTGATGTAACTGGGTCCAAAAAAAAATAGTAGGAAATGATAGAAATTTTCACCTTTTCAGTCTTTCGAAAATCAACTAATATTGCCTCTTTTGTTCATTACTACTCCAATCACCATCAAAATGTTAAATTCTCTGTTTTTTCTGGGATGTTCCTAAGGGCTTACGTGTCTGTAGCCCGCAGTTTATTGACGCTGAAATTAAAACTATTTATGACTATTGCATTGAAACTTAAATACCCAAGGACTTTTGTAGATGTGGCATGGAAAAGAGCTAGAAAAACATTTTATTCAACTAATGGACAAACTTGAATTTAGTAAGCATACATTATAAAATACCTTATGATGAAAGGTTTTTAGATATTCCTAGAATTTTAAAGCTTTTTAACATAAATGTTGTTTCAGTAATATTAATGTCAAGAGTTTAGTAATCAAAATTCTCCTAAAGATCTTCCAGGCTGCATATATGATATTCCTTGCAAAAAGTGTTGATAAAGTCTATTACGGACAGACCGGAAAATCTCTTTCACAGCGTCTTAAGCAACATCAATATTCTGTGAGAACTGGGCAAATATTCGAATGCATTATTTTGTACATATGGAGAGATTTAGACCATCCTATTAACTGAAGGGTAAGCAAGAGCCTTAGTCCCATGTAATGACACAGTTAAAAGGAATATCATTGAATCTTGTTTTATCAAGTCAAATAATAGAAATGTTCTAAATTTAAGTCTTTGGTTTATTTAAACTTGATGCTTTCATAATGAAAAAAGTTGTAGATAAATATAAGCAACAAAATTAATATATTCAGTTTTTCATGTTTTGGACTGTAAAGATACTTTGTAATTTCGGTTAGGGTCAGAATCTGTTTAAGTTTGTGACCGTGTGGATATCCGATAATCCTGGATTATCCCTTTTAATTTTTACCCTTTTGATAATTAACCATCTGGTATCCTGATCTTGTTTGTACCTGAGGCCTTCCTCTCCAATTGTACTTTAGTAGCTCCTTGACGATGTCTGAATAAAGACCCGAAAGCGCTTGGATTCCTGACTATCAATTTCCGTTTGGTATTCGCTTATTTATGAAGTCACGTGCATCTACTGTGATTTTTTAATTATATATATAATATCTATATATAGATATATAATATATATATATATATATCTTTAAAAAATTAGAGTTTATTTATTTCCCATCATAAACATCCCAGAGCCAGTGAACTCCTTCTCCTCCCAGCTGTTCCTCTCATTCAATCAGCACACATCAAAATTCCATTCAATTATTCATACGAGTCCTTCACCCGTCCTTTATTATTCACTGATCGCTTCATTCTCCCATTCATTATTCACCGAAGTCAGTCAACCTGCCATTCACATTCGGGAAAAGAAGTTAAAAGTACTTATCGTTTTTCTCGTCGATCAAAGATGATGTCAAAATCGTGTTACAGGATTTGCGGGGTTTGAACCTCCTCTCACTTATGATTCATTTCAATACGCCTTCGTCTCTCTCTCTCTCTCTCTCTCTCTCTCTCTCTCTCTCTCTCTCTCTCTCTCCTTAAAACACTCGCTATCATGGAATACCCCAGATGGGCAATGGTGCCAGCCAGATGCGTGGCAGAAAAGCTTTGGTATATGTTGGAAATATGACACCAACCGAGACACTCACTCAGATGTAAGGGAACAAGAGCGGAGGTTCTCGTTAGAAGAGTAATTAAACTAGTAACTGAAGTTCTTTGGGCGGAGCAATCGAGTTTCCTGTACGGCGTTTAATGCTGTGCGAAGCTCTCAGCCTCGGCCAGGTGGTGGCCTGTGTTGCCACGCTCCATCGTGGCTAACTTAAACCTTAAATAGGATCAAAACTACTGAGGGCTAGAGAGGGATTGCAAATTTGGTATGGTTTTGATGATTCAGGGGTGGGGGGTCGGAATGATCAACATACTGATTTGCAGCCCTCTAGCCTCAGTAGTTTTTAAGAACGGAGAGCGGACATAAAAAAAAATGTGGACGGACAAACAAATAGCCATCTCAGTACTTTTCTTTTACAGAAAAGTAATAAAAGGTGAAACATAAAAACTTGGAAGTGTCAGAATCCTGGCAGACAGAAGCTGACACCGTCTTAACCTACAGCAGAACAGACAGCATCCACAGAGAGGCAGACCTTTTTCCGCCTTCAAATCTCTTCGACACTGGCTTGTCCCAAAGACATTTTCCTTTCCTTCCAGCTACACAAGAGAAAGCAACGAGAAAGTAGGAGAAGTGAAAAACCAAATCTCACTGGCACTGAAGGCTACGGCAGAGCTGGAGTAGAGAAAAAGGGTCATTTCTCAATGTAGTCCTAACACGGCCTCTGAGGCGACAGGAACATTTGTTTCTTGTATTTTCTGGGGGGTCGGGGTGCGGTGGTGGGGAAACATTTTTCTATTGTCCTTATTTGTATTTTTCAATGACGTTGCAAACTTCGTTTTTTTTTTTTTTTTAGGGGGCATAGGGGGAAATAAATTTTTATATTTTGTCTTACTTGTATTTTTTCAGTGAATAGTGTACTGTTTTTTTTTTTTCAAAATATTAGAAGACCCCCCATCCAACTTCCCTTCATCATTTGTAATGAATGATTACATATCTGCATTTTTTCAATGAGAGCTGACACTTATTTTTTTCTTTCAAATATAGAGAAGAAGAAGACCCCATGGCCAACTTCCCTTCATTAATTTGTAATGAATGATTACGGCATCTAAAAGAAGTGGCCTATTCCTTTAAGTGGGTCTCTTA
>NC_061091.1:1290116-1310376 GCF_015104395.2 Macrobrachium nipponense | reverse complement strand
TAAGAGACCCACTTAAAGGAATAGGCCACTTCTTTTAGATGCCGTAATCATTCATTACAAATAATGAAGGGAAGTTGGCCATGGGGTCTTCTTCTTCTCTATATTTGAAAGAAAAAAATAAGTGTCAGCTCTCATTGAAAAAATGCAGATAAATAATCATTCATTACAAATGATGAAGGGAAGTTGGATGGGGGGTCTTCTTAATATTTGAAAAAAAAAAACAGTACACTATCACTGAAAAAATACAAGTAAGGACGAATAGAAAATATTCCCCCTACCCCCCCCCCTAAAAAAACCCCCCAAAAAAGAAGTTCACTGTCATTCAAAAATACAAATAAGGACAAATAGAAAATGTTTCCCCGCCTTCCGTCCCCCAACCCCCAGAATGCAAGAAACAAATGTTCCTGTCGCCTCAGAAGGCCGTGTTAGACTACATTGAGAAATGACCCTTTTTCTCTACTCCAGCTCTGCCGTAGCCTTCAGTGCCAAGTGAGATTTGGTTATTCACTTCTCCTACTTTCTCGTTGCTTTCTCTGTGTCAGCTGGAAGGAAAGGAAAATGTCTTTGGGACCAGCCAGTGTCGAAGAGATTTGAAGGCGGAAAAAGGTCTGCCTCTCTGTGGATGCTGTCTGTTCTGCTGTAGGTTAAGACGATGTCAGCTTCTGTCTGCCAGGATTCTGACACTTCCAAGTTTTTATGTTTCACCTTTTATTACTTTTCTGTAAAAGAAAAGTACTGAGATGGCTATTTGTTTGTCCGTCCACATTTTTTTTTCTGTCCGCCCTCGGATCTTAAAAACTGCTGAGGCTAGAGGGCTGCAAATCGGTATGTTGATCACCCACCCCCTAATCATCAAACATACCAAATTGCAGCCCTCTAGCCTCAGTAGTTTTGATCCTATTTAAGGTTTAAGTTAGCCACGATGGAGCGTGACAACACAGGCCACCACCTGGCCGTGGCTGGAATTTTCATGGGCCGCGGCTGAGAGCTTCGCACAGTATTAAACGCCGTACAGAAAACTCGATTGCTCCGCCCAAAGAACTTCGGTTACTAGTTTAATTTCTCTTCTAACGAGAACCTCCGCTCTTGTTCCCTTACATCTGAGTGAGTGTCTCGGTTGGTGTCATATTTCCAACATATACCAAAGCTTTTCTGTCACGCATCTGGCTGACACCATTTGCCCACATTCTGGGGGTATTTGATGATATCGAATGTGTTTTAAGGAGAGAGAGAGAGAGAGAGAGAGAGAGAGAGAGAGAGAGAGAGAGAGACGAAGGCGTATTGAAATGAATCATAACTGGAGAGGTGGTTCAAACCCCGCAAATCCTGTAACACGATTTTGGCGTCATCTTTGATCGACGAGAAAAACGATAAGTTCGTCTAACTTCTTTTCCCGAATGTGAATGGAAGGTTTTGACTGACTTCGGTGAATAATGAATGGGAGAGTGAAGCGATCAGTGAATAATAAAGGACGGGTGAAGGACTCGTATGAATAATGAATGGAATTTGGGAATTTTTGTCTGATGTGTGCTGATTGAACTGAGAGGAACAGCTGGGAGGAGAAGGAGTTCACTGGTTGGTTTCTGGGGATGTTTATGATAGAAAATAATAAACTAACTTTTCAAGATATGTATATATATATATATATATATATATATATATATATGGATATAAATATAATATATATATATATATATATATATATATTTATATCCATATATATATAATATATATATATATATATATTTTTATATCCATATATATATAATATATATATATATATATATACTATATATATATATATATATATATACACAGTGATGTACTCCTATCGTACAAAAAATAAAAAAGGCTCGATAATATAAGAGAGGCTTGGGACTGCAAGCACTTACTTGTATGTATGTCCTATCCGCCATTGATAAGTCCAGCTTAAAAGCAGCTCCGACTTTTGACCATTGTTTTATTGGATATACGCACCAGAGAGGATTTTACAGTAACATAAAAGATTTATGAGAGTGCCGGGCCTATGACAGTGAACAGTGAAGTGTTAAAAAGTGAACGTGTGCCATATTAGCCGTGTGTAATTTGTGAGTCGACAAAGTATAAAGAAGGGCTACGTTCTTTTCTTTTTCAGTTCGCGCATGCGCACAAAGGCACTTAAGCAGACGATACCCAGCTTAGTAGATTGTTTTCTTCTCAATTTTTGCTATGGAGAACTAAAGTCTAAAGGATTTACGGAAATTACAGAAAAATCAGTTCACTAGAATAACAAAAGAAGAGTTGTTTGATGCAATTCTAGCTGCAAATGAAGATGAAATAACAACTAGAGCGAGGCAGGAAGAAAAACTAGATTTGATAGTTAGTGAGTTGGCAGACCTGCGTCGTGTGATTGCGTCATCGGAAAATGACTCGAGAGCAAGAATAAAAGAGTTGACGGAAACAATTGAAAAGCAGTCAGAAATCCTTTTGCAACACCAGTTATTTCTTGAAGAACTAGACAGACAGAAGAGGGAGACAAATCTGGTGTTGTTTGGTGTACCTGAGGAACAGATAGCTCTTGATGGAGGTACCACAGAAGAGAATAAAATTCAAAAGATATGGGAAGCAGTAGGAGTGGGACGTGAGGTTTTGGTTGGTTTCCATCGTAGTCTTGGCAGTTCTGCACCCGGCGGCGGACGCCCCCGCCCCCTTCTCATCAAGGTAGACTCAAAGGCTATTCGGGACAGAATATTGAAAAAATCTGCAAAACTCAAGGACTTGCATGGTCCATATAAGAAGGTTTATATCAAGAAAGACACCCACCCAGGAGTAAGAAGAGAATGGAAAAGGCTGAAGGATGCCGAGGAAGAGGAAAAAAAGAAACCCACTAATGTAGGATGCAATATACGTCTAGACTACAAGGGGAGGGTATTGTACAGGGATAATGTAATAATAGATAGATGGCATCCTCACCCTTTTCAGTAGGACCACAAAGTAATATATGGATCATGTCTTGGAATATAAACTCTGTAAAAACTAAAATAGCAAAAAAAGAGATGTTGAATTATATTGAATTCTTATGATGTTATCTGTTTAAATGAAATAAAAACGAATTTGCCGCCACTTTCATTTCCGAGTTATGTTTCATACGTAAGTTATGACCGATCAAACAGTATTAGAGGTGGAATTGCTTGTGTTTATAAGACAGTATTTGAACAAGCAAGTATTTGATGTTGATGTATCAATCGCAGATCAGATATGGTTCCGATTAAAATGTATACCAGGTGTTTTGCTTGGAGCATGTTATGTCCCTCCTGCCGATTCCGAGTATTTCAGTTATAGCCAATTAAGTAAAATCCAAGAAAAGATAAAAACTAGTGAATGTAGTAATGGATGTATTGTAATGGGTGATATGAATTCTAGTTTAGGGACTTCCATTAGAGAGCTCACAGAACGATTAGGCCTAGTTGATTATTCGTTCCCCTTTATACCAGATCCGATACCCATACCCAAAGACAATGCTGTAGCTATATTTGGTTTGTGTGTACAAGAACAGTTACTTATTGTTAATAATTTAAAAACACCTTATTCTTATTACCAGAGCAGAAAGACCTTTCGAAGAGGGAGAGAATGGATTTCTGAAATTGACACATGTTTCGTATCAAAGAAGCTGGTTAAGTTTACCACCGATTTTCATGTAATTGATAATGATTTATTATCAATTATGATCATGCTCCTACTTCAATTGTGTTGCAATCTCCTTCCGTCTCTCTTCAGTCGATTAAGTTCCGAGCATCAGAGTTGGGCATGCATGGAGCGGAGTATAGTGACATATCAACGACGTGCAATCGACTGACCAAACGGTCAATTCAGTTTCAAAAGATAGACGGTGATGTGTTTCTGACTAAGCTTAGTGGCCACAGAGTAGAGCTAGATAGAGATGAGGATATAGATTTGTTAGCCTTACGCCTTAGCAATACTTTATATGATTGTACCTCCGCTAGTGTATCTCATGAGAATCCTGAAGGAATTTTAATAAATAATAGCCAGAGTAGATGGGATAGATTGTTGGAGGAAAATGATCAGGCTCGGATCTGGGGTGCAATTGATTGGAAAGGTCAAATTATAGAGGACCCAAGTAATTCAGACTCTAAGCCGAGTGATGAGCAATTCAACGAATATTTTGAGCAAGTATCTAACCCTCCTAATGTAGACAGTCTTAATATAGACGATTTTCATTCAGATGTAACTATACCTGTATTAGACGATCCTATTACTCCAGCTGAGGTACAGACTCAGGTATAAAGGTTAAAGCCCAATAAAGCCAGTGGACCTGTCGGTCTACCCCCAGGTTTGTTCAAAATGTTACCGTTTGAGTGGATCATGCTAACTGCTACATTATTTAATAATTTGTTTTGTCTAGTTCTTACCCATTAAGTTGGATAGCAGCAAAGATGCATACAATATTCAAACGAGGAGGTAGGGCTTCTCCGGGTAATTACAGAGGCATTAATGTAATTAATAGTATAGCTAAGATTTACGATATGGTCCTATGTGCTCGTCTTAGTCAGTGGTTTAAGCCGTGTAGGGAGGAAGCAGGAAGTCAAGCGGGGAGGGGATGTGTAGAGCATATAGTAACTTTGAGGCTATTGGTGGACGTAGCTAGGAGGAAGAAATTGAAGCTTTTTGTAACCTTTGTTGATTTGAGAAGAGCTTATGATTGTGTACCTAGACATAAGTTATTTTCTGTGCTAAAACGAATGGGATGTGGGATGACTGTGCTTTTAGCATTGGTGGCTGTATATCGTTGCACAAATAGTGTGATTGGTACCTCTCTCCTTGCTGCTACTGTTGGTGTGCGCCAAGGCTCACCTATCTCATGTATTTTATTTGTTTTATATGCAAATGAAATGATACAAATGATAAAACGGAATTGCCCTTTGGATGGTTTTCTTGCTTTGTTGCATATTATGGTCATGATGGATGACACTGTCCTCCTATCCACTACAAAGGATGGTATGGAACATAAAATAAGGATTTTGTATGAATTTTGTCATTCCTATGGGATGATTATTAATGACAGTAAAACTAAATTTATGGTGATTAATGGTACTAGGGAAGACAAAGAACACATAGTATGTAATTCTGATGTGATTAGTTACTGTAGTCAGTACATTTATCTAGGCAGTCCTTTTACGGATGATGGTTCTCCCACAACAGCTATCAAGCAGCATGCAATAAGTAAAATGTGTCATACTCTGAAATTTATTTCATTTATAAGTAGAAATAATAATGTGCCATTTTTAGTCAAGAAGAAAATTTTTGATGCTGCTATTATGTCAACTATATTATATTCATGTGAGTCATGGCTAAATGGTGATATTAAACCCATCGAAAAGCAATATAAATGGTGTATTAAAAAACTTTTGGGGGTCAGAAAAACTACCTATAGTTTCGTTAACCCCGTAAGTTGGTATTGCCGTCAGTGCACCTCATTCGGTGCAATGTATGCATTACTTAAGGTTCTCGGCAGCGTGCCTTCTATGGCCCCTAACTGCAAGTACTTTCATTAATTTTTTACTGTACCCCCGTTCATATTCTCTCTCTTCCCATCTTACTGTCCACCCTTTCCTAAGAATTGTTTCATAGTGCAACTGCTTTGAGGTGTTCCTCCTGTTACGCCATTCAAACCTTTTACTGTCAATTTGCTTTTCAAAGTTGAATGGCCTTAGTTGCCCCAATGCTTGGCATGATGCCAAAGAATGTATATAAATCTATATATAGTTTCGTTAAGGAGAACAGATGATAAGGGAGATAATTGTGGTGCCAAGGAATGTGGAAAGAGTTGATTGCTATTTTTTTTTTATTATTATTGCGGAAAGATATATAACCACTATGTTTCTATCCCGTGCTTGATTCTGAATAGACAATGAATCTTGTCAGGTTGCTAAGGTCACTGATTTTAGCGGTTATTGAACTGTTTTCGATCCCAGTGAAAAGTCAGGTTGCTAAGGTCATTGATTTTAGCGGTTATTGAACTGTTTTCGATCCCAGTGAAAAGTCAGGTTGCTAAGGTCACTGATTTTAGCGGTTATTGAACTATTTTCGATTCCAGTGACAAGTCAGGTTGCAAAGGTCACTGATTTTAGCGGTTATTGAACCGGTGACCGTTTTCGATCGCAGTGAAGTCTGAAGCCTTTCGTGCGTTATCAGAAACCAGATTCTTAAACTCGAAACCTAAATTTTATAAATACGAATCAGAGACCCTGTAAAAGGCTCCAATTTGGCCTGTTGAAACGACTTCTTGGAAAAGCTAATTGAAATGCAGAAAGACGATGGAAGGTGAAGACGATAAACAAAATGGAACGGCAGAAACTGACAATAAATAAGAGGGTGGACCGATATCGTGCAAGAGACCGAAAGGGAGAAATGAAAGGAATTCGAAGAAGACAGAGGAACGTAAGAAATTCTGATAGTGGACGTTGAGAGAAACATGTGGATATGGCAATAACTGAAACTTCAATGGGAAACTTGAACACACATATTGACACACACGTATATATATATATATATATATATATATATCTATATATATATAATATATATATATATATTTATTATATATCTATATATATATTAAAAAAAATATAACATTTTATGAGAATTGCATTATACTTATGCAACAGTATGATGTGATTCAGTTCACGTTTTTTTTTTGAAAATATATTCTTTTTTGCCATGTTTTGTGGCAGTGCTGGCTATTATTATTATTATTATGTTAATATTATTATTATTATTATTATTATTATTATTTATTATTATTATACGAACATGTCGGCGCGACCTGCAAACCAGCGCTGCTGCCCATCAACTAATTAATGTAAGTAGTACCCGTGACTTGTAGTCGAACCGATAAAGCCGAAACGAATAATATAACTTTCCAATAGAGATGAGGAAGGAGTAGGAGGAGGGGGAGGAGGAGGAGGAGGAGAGAGGGAATCCACAGGCCAAAGTTCAATCAGCCTCAGTCTAATTGAAACAGTCCCGTACATTCCTTCTATCCTTAATTAAAGACTTCGGAGGAGTGACGTTCCCCTGTATATAAAAGGAATGATCTGCCCTCCAGAAACCCTCAGATAAAAGAGGGGGGCGTCTTCCCGGCCAGGGGCGGGGGTGGGGGGGATCTTATTCAAAGTCGACCGAAGCATTCGCGTATGGGCTGCCCCATTCCCTTTGACGTCTGGGGCTGGCTGTGATCGTCTGACCTCAAAGAGTGCGACGCCTTTGTTGTTTTCGATGAATCGATACGATTGGGATGGTCGTCTGCATCATAAAGGATGGATGCCTTTTGACTGTGGGGTGGGAATGGCTTTGACAGCCATACCCACATTCCCAACCGTACCCACATTCCCACCTGTACCCACATTCCTACCCGTACCCACATTCCCTCCCAAAGCAACATTCTCACCCATACCTACATTCCTACCAGCAACTGCATTTCCATCTGTACCCACATTCCCACCAGCATCCACATTCCCACCCATGCCCTCAATCTCACCCATACCCACATTCTCACCCATACCCACAATCCCACCAGCTCCCAGATTCCCACCCATATCCACATTCCCATCAGCACCCACATTCCCACCCATACCCACATTCCTATCAGCAACCTCATTCCCATCTGTACCCACATTCCTACCCATACCCACATCCTACCCATACCCACAATTTCTCCCATACTCACAATCCCACCAGTACCCTCATTCTAAGCAACCATATTCCCGTCTGTAACCACATTCCCACCTGTACCCCACATTCCCCACCCGTACCCACATTCCTACCTATACCCACAATCCCACCAGTGCTCACATTCCCACCAGTCCCTCATTCTAAGCTGTACTACATTCCCACCCGTACCCACAATCCAGCAGTAACCCACATTACCCACCAGTAACCTTCATTCTAAGCTGTACCCACAATCCCACCAGTACCCATAATCCCACCTGTACCCAATTCCCACACAATTCCCACCACAATCCATATTCCTAACAGTACCCACATATCCACCAGTACCCACATTCCTACCAGCAACCACATTCCCACCCATATCCACATTCCCACCAGCACCCACATTCCAAGGCTATATTGCTATAGTAGATTTACATCACCCGTTCACCTGAGTCTAGGCCAGTCCCTACGACGCCACTGATAGGCTGCGCATCCCTCAGGAGAGGTGGCACATACATCCTGCCTATGTGAACTCTCGAGAGAGACTTGAGAGTTTCCAGCCCTGTGATTGGCTTATCAACAGCCGATCATGAGCATCGTGAGGGAGGGGGGCGGGGGGGGTGGGGGGGGGGGGGGGGGGGGGGGGGGCTATACATGAGAGCACGCAGGGTGATGTGAATCTACTACAGTGGCAGGGGCCATGAAGCACACGAGGCTGGCGGAGTCATCAATCCTTTCGTGATTGATGTTTGAGTTCTCCTTCCACATTTCAGCTCAGTTTCATTTTGACAGGAGGAATGGATGGCTTCCCTTTCCCCTTCGTTTCAAGTAGGATTTTAATTTTTTACTCATTTGTTCTTCTTGTTGTTGTTGTTCTTTTTGGGGTAGGAAAGGTCTATGGATAAGCCAAAAAAAAATGTCTGAAAAAGGCGTTTTGCTTTCGGTTAAAGATACGGGAATTTTAGGATAGGATATTTATGCTTTATTTATTAGAATGAAAATGTAAAAAAAAAAAAATGATGTAACTGTTGAACAGCACAGAACAATTATTTATGCTTAAAATATATTGTATTTATTTTTAATTTTCGTTGCTGAAATAATGCTCTAAATAACCGTATATTTTAACTGTGGTTATATGTCCTCTTTTTAATTCTGTCTACTTAAAAAAAATTAATTCTGGTTATTTTAAAATGTCCCTTTTTAATTTGGGTTAATTTTTTAATGTCTTTTTATTTTCAGTTATGGCTGTTTTAAAATATCTTTGTTTAAATTATTTCAAAAATTTTTTTTTAATTCTGCTTATTACGTAATGTCCCTTTTATAATCTGGTTATTAAAAAATGTCCCTTTTTATTGGTTTTTACTGTTTTCAAAATTTCTTTTTATTTTAATTCTGGTTGTTTAAAAATGTCCCCTTTTTTCGGGCTATTTTTTAATGTAACCTTCTAAAACTGAGGGTGCTTTAAACTTTCCTCATTTTAATTCTGGTTATTTAAAATGTCCTTTTATAATTGAGGTTGATTTCAAAATGTCCTTTATTAATTCAGGTTATTTCAAAATGTCCTTTTTAATTCTGGATTATCAAAATGTCCTTTTTAATTCTGGTTTATATTAAAATGTCCTTTTTAATCCTGGTTATATCAAATGTCCTTTTAATTTTGGTTATATTAAAATGCCCTTTTTAATTCTGGTTATATCAAAATGTCCTTTTTAATTCTGGTTATATTAAAATGTCCTTTTTACATTCTGGTTATTTTAAAATGTCGTTTTTTATTCTGGTTATTTTAAAAATTTCAAAATTTCCTTTTTTTAATTTCTTGTTATTTTAAAATGTCCTTTTAAAATTCTGATTATTAAAAAAAAATGTCATTTTTTAACTCTCTATAATTTAAAGAATGTCCTTTTATTAAAAAAAATGTCCCTTTATAATTCTGGTTATTAAGAAATGCCCTTTTTTTATTATGATTGAGTGCCTCTTAAATTGAGGGTCTTTCAAAATTTCCTTTTTTTTCTAATTCTGGTTATTTTAGAATGTTCCTTTTTAATTCTGATTATCAAAAATTTCCTTTTTAATCCTGGTTATTAAAAAATGTCTTTTTTAATCCTGGTTATTAAAAAATGTCCCTTTTTAATAATTCTGGTTATAAAAAAATGTCCATTTTGATAATCCCTCTTATTCTAAAATTCCCTTTTTAAATTCAGGTTATTTTAGAATGTCATTTTTTTAATCCTGGTTATTTTAAAATTTCCTTTTTAAATTCTGGTTATTTCAAAATATCCCTTTCTAATTTTGGTTATTTTAAAATTTCCTTTTTTAAATTCTGGTTATTATAAAATGTCCTTTTAATACTGGCGATTAAAAAATTTTTGCCTTTTTTTTAATTCTGGTTATTTTAAAATGTCCTTTTTTAATTCTTGTTCTTTTAAAATGTTCTTTTTTAATCCATGGTATTAAAAAAGTGTCCCTTATGATTCTGGTTATTTTAAAAATTTTGTTTTATAATTATTCTGGTTATTAAAAAATCCCTTTCTAATCCTGGTTACTAAAAAAAAAAATGTCATTTTTTAACTCTGTTTTATCAAAAAAATGTCCTTTTATTAAAAATGCCCATTTTTAATTTTCTGGTTATTAAAAAATGCGCTTTTTGATTATTATTAAGGTCATTTGTAAAAATTGAGGGTGTTTCAAAATTTCTTTATTTTTCTAATTCTGGTTATTTTAGAATGTCCCTTTTTAATACTGGTTATTAAAATATGTCCCTTTTTAATCCTGGTTATTAAAAAAAATGTCCCTTTTTAATCCTGGTTATTAAAAAAATGTCCCTTTTTAATCCTGGTTATTAAAAAATGTCCCTTTTTAATCCTGGTTATTAAAAAAATGTCCCTTTTTAATCCTGGTTATTAAAAAATGTCCCTTTTTAATCCTGGTTATTAAAAAAATGTCCCTTTTTAATCCTGGTTATTAAAAAATGTCCCTTTTTTAATCCTGGTTTATTAAAAAATTAAAATTCCCTTTTTGTTTAATCCTGGTTATTAAAAAAAATTTCCCTTTTTAATCATGATTAATAAAATGTCCCTTTTTAATCCTGGTTTTAAAAAAATGTCCCTTTTTTAATTCTGGTTATTAAAAATAATGTCTTTTTTCCCCCTTTTTTTGGTGAAGGTTTTAATTCCCTTTTTTTTTTGGCCTTATTAAAAAATGTTCCTTTTTCCTTTTTAAACCCTTTTTGTTATTAGAAAAATTTCCCTTTTAATCCTGGTTATTAAAAAATGTCCCTTTTTAATCCCTGGTTATTAAAAAAATGTCCCTTTTTTAATCCTGTTATTAAAAATGTCCTTTTTTATTCCTGGTCATTAAAAAATGTTCCTTTTTAATCCTGGTTATAAAAAAATGTCCCTTTTTGAATCTGGTTATTTAAAAAATGTCCCTTTTTGATCCTGGTTATTAAAAAATGTCCCTTTTTAATCTGGTGTTAAAAAAATCCCTTTTTAATCCTGGTTATTAAAAAAATCCCTTTTTAATCCTGGTTGGTTATTAAAGAAATGTCCCTTTTTAATCCTGGTTATTAAAAATGTCCCTTTATCCTGGTTATAAAAAAAATTCCCTTTAAATCCTGGTATTAAAAGAAAATGTCCCTTTTTAATCCTGGTTATTAAAAAAAATGTCCCTTTTTAATCCTGGTTATTAAAAAAATTTCCCTTTTTAATCCTGGTTATTAAAAAAAATGTCCTAAGCAATCCTGGCCCTGCCCGCAATTAGAAGCAACCTGTTTGACCCGAAACCAAAGACCTGACTTTGCAACGACGCTTTCAAGTTTCACATCCAGACAAAAAAAAAATTATTTCCATTTAGCGAAATGCAATTTTACGATGATTTCTTCCCTTATTCTTTTTATCACTTCGCTTTTCAAATCCGGAATTTTACGCCCGACGACGATTCCAACGCCGGGAGATTTTGCGACCCACCCCTAACCCCCTCCACCCACCCCTAACACCCCTCCACCCACACCTTCTCTCCTCCCCCCACCCCCACCCCCCAAAAAAATCCAAAATGTCGCATTATTTTTCCACCATAGGCGGAAAGTTGTAAAAGTCGAACGCAGGAAGATAGTAACTCTTTCGATTCCGGATCCAAAAATCGTGAGTAAAATATCGCGATACTTTCGATATGAAAGGGTTAGAAAAAGAAAAAAAATATTAATCGTACTTTTATGTTCATCTTTGAGATTTTGAAAAAGAAGAAAAAAAATTACCGTGGCCTTAGCAAGCGATATGGTAAAAATTTAGTCAACGGAACTGATGAGATCAGGGAATGAGCGTTGATCAAGGTTCACAAATCCGTGGTAATAAGAAGCTCTTGAAAAAACTCTAGCTTTGCATGTTAGTGTTGGATATGTGTAAGGAAATTAAGTTACTCATATTATTATTATTATTATTTTTTTTTTTTTTTTTTTTTTTTTTTTTTTGCTCTATCACAGACCTCCAATTGGCGGCTGGGTGGTATTTATAGTGTGGGGTTCCGGGTTGCATCCTGCCTCCTTAGGAGTCCATCACTTTTCTTACTATGTGTGCCGTTTCTAGGGATCACACTCTTCTGCATGAGTCCTGGGTACTCAGCTCTAGTTTTGTTTCTAGATTCCTTTTCAGGATCCTTGGGATCGTGCCTAGTGCTCCTATGATTATGGGTACGATTTCCACCGGCATATCCCATATCCTTCTTATTTCTATTTTCAGATCTTGATACTTATCCATTTTTTCCCTCTCTTTCTCTTCAACTCTGGTGTCCCATGGTATTGCGACATCAATGAGTGATACTTTCTTCTTGACTTTGTCAATCAACGTCACGTCTGGTCTATTTGCACGTATCACCCTATCCGTTCTGATACCATAGTCCAGAGGATCTTTGCGTGATCGTTTTCTATCACTCCCTCAGGTTGGTGCTCGTACCACTTATTACTGCAAGGTAGCTGATGTTTCTTGCACAGGCTCCAGTGGAGGGCTTTTGCCACTGAATATGCCTCTTTTTGTACTGGTTCTGTGCAAGTGCCGGGCATTCGCTTGCTATGTGGTTAATGGTTTCATTTTTCGTATTGCACTTCCTACATATGGGAGAGATGTTATTTCCGTCTATCGTTCTTTGAACATATCTGGTTCTTAGGGCCTGATCTTGTGCCGCTGTTATCATTCCTTCAGTTTCCTTCATTAGCTCCCTGGTTCTTTAGTCTGTCTCATGTATTTATTAGTCCGTGCATTGGTTTGTTGAGCCAGTCCTGCTTGTTGCTGTTTTTCATTCTCCTGTTCTCTGTATATTTTCTGGGTCTTCGGTCTACTTTTGTAATAGTCCCTTCTTCCCGTGCCTACTTTCTTTAGCCATTCGTCTTCACTGGTTTTCAGATATTGCCCCAGTACTCTGTTGTCGATGTTGACGCAGTCCTCTATACCTAGTAGTCCTCTCCCTCCTTCCTTTCGTGTTATGTATAGTCTGTCCGTATTTGATCTTGGGTGTAGTGCTTTGTGTATTGTCATATGTTTCCTGGTTTTCTGATCTATGCTGCGGAGTTCTGCCTTCGTCCATTCCACTATTCCTGCGCTGCATCTGATTACTGGCACTTTGCCTTTTTGTATGTTGACTAAGGCGCATTTTTCTACTCCAAACTCCATCCTGATGTCCCCAGATACAATCCTTACAGTCTGGATTAGGGTATCTATTTCCTACGCTCTTACCATACAGCTTGATGTCGTCCATGAACATCAGATGGTTGATTCTGTTGCCTCTTTTCTTGAGTTGGTACCCGGCATCCACCTTCTGTAGTACTTATGTCATGGGAATCATGGCTACTACGAAGAGTAGTGGGGACAGTGAGTCGCCCTGGATGATCCCTCTCCTGGGCGACTCACTGTCCCCACTACTCTTATTATTATTATTATTATTATTATTATTATTATTATTATTATTATTATTATTATTATTATTATTATTATTATTATTATTATTATTTTGGGTTCGCCTTTCAAAGAAAAATGAAAATCACGTCTTACGTCGTGCTTTATAAAACAATTTCATAGACAAAAACATTTTAATAATAATAATAATAATAATAATAATAATATAATAATAATAATAATAAATAATAGTTAGCTCCTACTCCTCCTCGACATCATAAGTAAAGTATTAATTGCGCGACGCCAAACTCACCAAACGAACTTTCTTTGATCCGTAACACTTGAAATTCTTTTTGATAAATCACCCGACGGTTTAAGGCTAAAATCAGAACCTTTCCCCCTAATGACCAGAGCGAGAACTCCTTTTTTTTCCTCTTTTTTTATAATTAACTCATTAGTCCGTCACGGTGGTTGGCAAAGGTAGGTAATTAACATATCCGAAAGAAGAAGAAGAAGAAGAAGAAGAAGAAGAAGAAGAAGAAGAAGAAGAAGAAGAAGAGTTGTGCCGTAATTGAATCGTGAGAAAGGAACGCTCACAAAAGGTAGCAGGTCACCAAAAAGTGATTTATATATATATATATATATATATATATATATATATATATATATATATATATATATTATATATTACATATATATATATATATATATATATATATATATATATATATATATATATATATATATATATATATATACATATATATATATATATATATATATATTATATGTGTGTGTGTGTGACTCTTTATTAGGACTGGGAGAGTTTGATGTTTGATAGCTTTAGTGCGATACAGATGGGAAGTCTTGCTCTGCATAATTAGAGGTTGGTGTTGAACGACTGATATGGGGCAAATCGATCTTCAAGAGTTGCATTGAATAAGATGCCTTTGCGACCTAATAGTACCAATACTTAAGTAGGTAGAGTAGTGGCGGGAAAGACTCCTTAACCCTTTAGTTACCTACTGTTTTCGATAGGCTCTGCATTATAATCCATGAATTCACCGTGGATAGAAGAATAATGTTGCTGTCCAACCCGTTAAACCCACCAAGAAAACGAACATCTATCACTCTGTCATACCATTTTGCCCTGTCATTATTATAAACACCTTCCTTCTTCATTTCCTAATTTCTTACACATTTAACACTAACTTCAATAATTACTTAAAGACAAAGAGAGTCCGCCCTTCATCACGCCTAAAGCTATCGAACTCTCACAGGCCTAAAAAAAAAAAAAGTTGATACAAATAACTTTCCGGTGATACTCTACCTTTCATGGACGTTTCTTTCCCACGATTTAATTTGAGACGAATTTCTTTTCTTCTTCTTGTTCTTGTTCTTCTTGTTCTTGTTCTTGTTCCTCTTCTTTCGGATATGTTAATTACCTCCCTTTGCCAACCACCGTAATGAACTAATGGGTTAATTAAAAAAAATTTTTTTTTACTCTGGTCATTAGTTGATTTATCAAAAAAGAGTTTCAAGTGTCGCTGATCAAAGAAAAGTTCTTTGGCTAAGTTTAACGAAACGCGATTAATACTTTATATATATATATATATATATATATATATTATATAATATATTATATATATATATATATATTTACATATACAATATATATAGATATATATATATATATATATATATGTGTGTGTGTGTGTGTGTGTGTGTGTGTGTTGTAGAGAGAGTGAGACAGAGAGACAGACAGACAGACAGACAGACAGATATTGAACTGATGCAACAACACTAGTCGAAACCGAGCCGGTAACCCGACTGACTGTAATCCCCAGCAGCGTGGGCCGTCTTTCCTTATGTACGTATCTCTCTGTAAGTGACGTTCCATAACGCCCCTCGCCTCATCCCCAGAGGGATTACGGGTCGTGTCATCTCCGTTACGTAACGGAAGCAAGAGCGACATTGTCGTATTCGCTCGTCCTCCTGTCCTGGAGAGGAGACAGACTGACAGGTCCGAGATTAGATTATACTCGTCTACTCTTTTTTTTATTTATTTTTTTTGTTTTAATTTTTTACTTGGGTATTTACTATCTCGGATGGTACTTTCCCATCTCTCTCTTCCTCTCTCTCTCTCTCTCTCTCTCTCTCTCTCTCTCTCTCTCTCTCTCTCTCTCTCTCCAGAGGTGTGTGTTTGTGAACATTTGTAAGTGCGTGTTCGAGAGGTAATTATGATAATGTCAAAATTCACAATGTTGTGAAAAACTGCTGGATAGTGAAAATCCACAATTGCATTTGTAAAGTGTTAACGTTAAAAAACAAGTTTTTTGTATAATAATAATGATGATAATAAAAATAATAATAATAATTATAATTATAATAATAATTACTGTTATCAACTATAATAATAATAATAATAATAATAATAATAATAATAATAATAATAATAATAATTACTCTTATTATATTATCTGTGCTGACTAAGTCATGCTCAATAATTGTTATTTGATAAACGTGATGAGTAATTCCTGCTGAATTATTCCTGCCAAAAAAAAAAAAAAAAAAAATGCCTGTCTTGCCTCCTACGCAGCTGGAACGGCAGGAGGATTCAGAGCATTCTGTCTCCTAGGATTAGGTACAAAAATTGTAAGCACAGAAAAGCAAACATTGAACTTTTAAGAACAGTGACCTTTGACCTTCGCCCAGGGACAGAATCGACGTTTGACCTTCGGCCTGGGATAGAATCTACGCTATCTTTGTATCAGTTGCTATTATTATTATTATTATTATTATTATTATTATTATTATTAGGAAGGAGGCCTTCTCTGAGGGCAGTAGCATTGAATACAATAGCTGTTTCAACGGCATTTAATTTATATAGAATCTTCTCAGTTCTTCTTATTATCTTTTTCTTGTCAGCATGTAGCTGGTGTATTAAGTTTCCTAAGGACATGTAAAGATTTTCATTTGTCTTAGGTTTATTCCTCTAACGTGTCGACAGCGCACAGGCAGTCATCTATGAGAGTTTACAGTAAAGTGAATTAAGATACGTTTTACAAGTATTTATAGCATGCAAGGTCGTGTACAATCGGTGGGCGGGTCGGTGGGCAGGGATTTTAATTGGTCGTTGGATGGTAACGAAATCTCTCCCTGAGGCGATCAGATCTGCGTGGTCTGGACGGAGTTATTAGCGTCGGTTAGGTGTTGGTTGGGGTACCCACCTCTTGGGTGGCAGGATGTGCAGTTGACATATCTTCCGCTCGTTCTCTCCCGCTTTCTCTCTCTGCTTCTTCCTCTCTTTCTTTCTCTCTTACTCTCTCTCTTTCTCTGCAAGTTCCTCTCTCTCTCTCTCTCTCTCTCTCTCTCGTTCGCTCCTTCTCACTCTCTCTCTTTCTCTTTCTGCTTGTTCCTCTCTCTCTCTCTTTCCCTTTCTCTCTCTGCTTGTTCCTCTCTCTCTCTTTCTCTTTCTCTCTCCCAACTGCGGGAAGAAATGGCGAAATTTAGCTTGCTTGGCAGATTCGCAATACGATGAGGTAGCAGGAAGGGAACTGGCATTTCTCATCTATGAGATCAGCAACAGTCCTAACCAAAAAGATACAAAAGCATTCATAGATATATTAGAAGGATATAATCCTTCAAACTGGAACAAATCAACAGAAAATATCTTGAAAATAATTGAAGAAGTTCCAAATAAAATCCAAGTGGTCAAGAGACTCATAAAGAAAATATACATAAACCAACATATTCCGACAAAGAAAATGAATAAGGTGAACATTGTGAATATCCTAATTGATGCATTAGGAAAAAGAATGCCATAAGCATGCAAACTGTGTAAGGTGTGGTATAGCATAGTTAATCCACAAAACCTAATCAGAAAATGTGCTGCATGCAACATTCCAACCCATCCACAATGTGCTGAGGTAATGCAAGATATGAGAAAAGATACAAGAATATTTTGCTCAACATGTCTATCATGGATAGACAATGTTATTAAATCAAGATTGAATGTACAAATAGTTGAGGATGAAGAAGAAGAGGAAGAGGAAGAAGAAGAAGAGGAAAACGGAAGAGAAGTAAACAAAACTGAAATGACAGAAAAAAAATAAGGAATACAAAGAACAAGATAAAAGTATGGATGCAGAGATACTCATTGATACTACATATGAGGCAATAAAGCAGCATACTTACAAAGAAATAAATTACAATATGACAACACAAAAGAAAATCCCAAAGAGGCTCTACCCAGATCTACACAATGACGGGAAAGAGGAAAAAATAGACAAAAAAGACAAAGTCTGAAACCTTTTGAAAAGAGGGAATTGCAGATTTGGAGAAAGATGTTACTACAAAACATCCTAAGGTTAGTCACAACTATGAAATATATGGTAAATGTGCATACCTAGATGGCTATGAGGATGATTGCAGAGATCTGCATCCAAAAATATGCAAAAACCTAAAAGAAAGGAAAAGGAGTAAGTTCGACAAAAAATGTAAATATATGCACCCTGTAGCCATGAATCATAATCAAATAAATAATCAATCAAGTAATAAAATCCAAATAAGAAAGAAACAAATAAAGAGAGGAATAAAGATATCAGGTAAAAGAAAAAAGCAAGCCATCAACGAGATTATGCAGAGATGTCAGCAAAAAATTTCAAAGCATCATCTCCAAGATTCTACTTAAAGAGATAATAACTGTATTTATTATGCAAGAGATATTGCAGATACGGAGAAAATTGCAGATTCAGACACAAAATTAATAATTATGATGAAGGAAGATCAAAATATTATGGAAAAGTTGGATTTTTTAATGTCAGAATTCCGGGAAAATGAAAAAAGAACAACATACCAAGAACAGGAAAGAGACATGGAAAATCCTTATTATTACCAATATTAAATGAAGGAGAAAAACACGCAAACCATCATAGTGATGAATGCGCAGGGTTTAGTTATGAGTAACTCAAAAAGAAAAATAGAGTACTTTAGAAGAACTAACCCAAATTGAAAAGAAAATAGATATAATGAATAATAAGTGAAAAAACTGGTATTCCCAAGAGACTGGGAATGATGATCAAATAAAAGGGTTCCAAACTTATAGATCAGATAGAAAAAATAGGAATCAAGGGGGAACCGCAATATATGGAAAGACAAAAAAAAACAAGGAAAAATATATGAGAAATATAGTAACTCAGAATGTGAACTAATAGCGGTAGAATTTGAATCTGAAAAATTAATGAACATAGTAATATATAGACCTCCTAATACTAAAGAGTTTGACTTAGTAATAGAAAAATTGGATGATATATGTAGAAATCACAAGGACTGGACTATTCTCCTATCTGGAGACTTCAACTTTCCTTTCGTAGACTGGAAAGAACGAATAGGAGATTGTGGTTGTACTTATACATATAAAAAAGAGAGTAATAGTATTGCAGAAGATAAGAGGCAATTCGAAAAGCTATTAGATATGCTACTAGAATACAACATTCAACAAATAAATCACCTGCCAACAAAAAAGAAAGGAAAATACTTTAGACCTAGTATTTGTGAACGAGATGATTATGTTAAGAAATAAATAATAGTTTTATAAATTGCGAGTATTTCAGACCATAATGTCATAGAATTAACAGTCCATTCCAAAGCAAGTGAAAACAGAGATAGGCAAGAAATGAAAAAGTGGGAAGGATATGGAAAATACAACTTCTACAGTAAAAATATAAAATAAATGGTCAGAAATAAATGAAGAATTAAACAAAGATTGGGATAACATTTTCGTAAGTGATGGACATAAGGGTAATACGGAGATATTATATATTAGAGAAAATAGTGGATAAATATATACCGAAGAAGAAAAGTAAACATCAGTCATGCATACCAAGAGATAGAAGGATCTTGTTCCAGAAAATCAGAAAGTGGAAAAAAGGTCTTGCAAAAGAAAAAAATGCATGGAAAGTTATAGAACTAAAAAGTAAGATAGAAAATGCAGAACAAAAGATTATACAATCAAAAGAAAATGAAAAACGGGACTTGGAAGAAAAAAACCCTAATAAATATCAAGCAAAACCCCAAACTATTATACACATACGCGAAAAAGATGAATAAAAGAAGAATAGAAATAGGTCCTCTAAGAATTGAAGGGAGATTAACGAATGAAAAAAAGGAAATTTGCAACATATTGGCAGAACGATATAATAGAGAATTCACCCCTACAATAGATAATGAAGATAATGATATAGAAGTAAGGGACGAAAATAGTGAATATTTAGCTGATATAGATATTAATGAAACTGATATTGTGCAGGCAATTAATGAAATTAAAAATGGATCTGCAGCAGGGCCTGATGGAGTTCCTGCTATTTTGTTAAAGAAAGTAGTTCATTCTATCGCAAAGCCACTTGCAATATTATTAAGACAAAGTGTAGATACAGGCAAGATTTCTGATGAGCACAAATTAGCATATATTACCCCTACTTTCAAAAGTGGATCAAGACTAGAGGCAAGTAATTATAGGCCTGTGAGTCTAACATCACATATTATGAAAGTATATGAAAGGGTAATGAAGAAAAATATTATGAAACATATAATAAAAAATAATTTGTTTAATATAGGACAACATGGTTTCGTACCCGGAAAAAGTACACAAACCCAACTGTTAGTCC
>NC_061091.1:1271118-1289616 GCF_015104395.2 Macrobrachium nipponense | reverse complement strand
TCGGTGGATGGATGCCACCACTCTTATATCGGGATGACCACCACCAGACTCTCCAAGCGTTTCTCCTGCCACCTTCAAGAAGGGGCCATTTTCATTCACTATAGGGAAAAACATAAAAGGAGACCAGAAAGAGCTGAGCTTATAACGAACATAGAAATTATTGACCATGCACCGGACCGGAAACGCCTACGTTATCTGGAAACATTACACATATTAGCGAAAAACCGACTATCAACACGGTAAAAGAAACAGAATTTCTTCCCACCATCATAAGAAGAAATAGCACAAGAAACCAACCGACTCCATATACCGGCACGAGAGAGAGAGGAGGGATCGAGGGGGGAGAGACAGAGAGAGAGAGAGAGAGAGAGAGAGAGAGAGGAGAGGAACAAGTGGAGAGACAAAGGGAAAGAGAGAGAGAGAGGAACAAGCAAAGAGAGAAAGAGAGAGTCGAGTTGGGATCGAAGGGAGCGAGGGAATGAAGACGAGAGAGAGAGAGAGAGAGAGAGAGAGAGAGAGGAACTTGCAGAGAGAGAAAGAGACAGAGTAAGAGAGAGAGTAAGAGAGGAAGAAACAGAGAGAGAAAGCGGGAGAGAACGAGAGGAAGATATGTCAACTGCACAGCCTGCCACCCAAGAGGTGGGTACCCCAACCAACACCAAACCGACGCTAATAACTCCGTCCAGACCACGCAGATCTGATCGCCTCAGGGAGAGATTTCGTTACCATCCAACGACCAATTAAAATCCCTGCCCACCGACCCGCCCACCGATTGTACACGACCTTGCATGCTATAAATACTTGTAAAACATATCTTAATTCACCTTACTGTAAACTCTCATAGATGACTGCCTGTGCGCTGTCGACACGTTAGAGAAATAAACCTAAGACAAATGAAAATCTTTACATGTTCTTAGGAAACTTAATACACCAGCTACATGCTGACGAGAAAAAGATAATAAGAAGAACTGAGAAGATTCTTTATAAATTAAGTGCCGTTGAAACAGCTATTGTATTCAATGCTACTGCCCACAGAGAAGGCCTCCTTCTAATAATAATAATAATAATAATAATAATAATAATAATAATAATTATAATAGCAACTGATACAAAGATAGCGTAGATGCTATCCCAGGCCGAAAGTCAAACGTCGATTCTGTCCCTGGGCGAAGGTCAAAGGTCACTGTTCTTAAAAGTTCAATGTTTGCTTTTCTGTGCTTACAATTTTTGTACCTAATCCTAGGAGATAGAATGCCCTGAATCCTCCTGCCGTTCCAGCTGCGCAGGAGGCAAGATAGGCATTTTTTTTTTTTTTTTTTTTTTGTTTTTTTTTTTTTTTTTTTTGGGGGGGGGGGCCAGGAATAATTCAGCAGGAATTATTCATCGCACGCGTTTATCAAATAACAATTATTGAGCATGACTTAGTCAGCAGTCAGCACAGATAATATGAGTAATTATTATTATATGATTATTATTATTATTATTATTATTATTATTATTATTATTATTATTATTATTATTAATTATTATTATTATTATTATTTTTTATTATCATTATTATTATACAAAAAACTTGCTTTTTTAACGTAAACACTTTACAAATAACTCAGTTTATTTTATGCAATTGTGGATTTTCACTATCCAGCAGTTTTTCACAACATTGTGAATTTCTTGACATTATCATAATTACGTCTCGAACACGCACTTACAAACGTGCACAAACACACCTCTGGAGAGAGAGAGAGAGAGAGAGAGAGAGAGAGAGAGAGAGAGAGAGAGAGATGACGGGAAAGTACCATCCGAGAGTAAAATAACCCAAGTAAAATAAAAAATAAATAAAAAAAGAGTAGACGAGTATAATCTAATCTCGGACCTGTCAGTCTGTCTCCTCTCCAGGACAGGAGGACGAGCCAATACGACAATATCGCTCTTGCTTCCGTTACGTAACAGAGATGACACGTCCCGTAATCCCTCTGGGGATGAGGCGAGGGGCGTTATGGAACGTCACTTACAGAGAGATACGTACGTAAGGAAAGACGGCCCACGCTGCTGGGGATTACAGTCAGTCGGGTTACCGGCTCGGTTTCGACTAGTGTTCTTGCATCAGTTCAGTATCTGTCTGTCTGTCTCACTCTCTCTACACACACACACACACACACACACACACATATATATATACGTATATATATATATATATATATATATATATATATATATATATATATATATATATATATATATATATATATATACAGTATTAATCGCGTTTCGTTAAACTTAGCCAAAGAACTTTCCTTTGATCAGCGACACTTGAAACTCTTTTGATAAATCACCTAATGACCAGAGTCAAAATTTTTTTTTTTGTTTTTTTTTTTTTTTAATTGAACCCAGTTAGTTCATTACGGTGGTTGGCAAAGGGAGTTAATTAACATATCCGAAAGAAGAAGAACAAGAAGAAGAACAAGAACTAGAAGAACAAGATCAAGAAAAGAAATTCGTCTCTAATTGAATCGTGGGAAAGAAACGGCCATGAAAGGTAGAGTATCACCGAAAAGTTATTAGTATCAACTTTTTTTTATTAGGCCTGAGAGAGTTCGATAGCTTTAGGCGCGATAAAGAGCGGCCTCTCTTTGTCTTTGAGTAATTATTGACGTTAGTGTTAAAGGTGTAAAAAATTAGGAAATGAAGAAGGAAGGTGTTTATAATAATGACAGGGCAAAGTGGTTTGACAGAGTGATAGATGTTCGTTTTCTTGGTGGGTTTAACGGGTTGGACAGCAACATTATTCTTCTATCCACGGTGAATTCAGGGATTGCAATGCAGAGCCTATCGAAAACAGTAGGTAACAAAAGGGTTAAGGAGTCTTTCCCGCCACTACTCTACCTACTTAAGTATTGGTACTATATAGGTCGCAAAGGATCTTATTCAATGCAACTCTTTAAGATCGATTTGCCCCTTATCAGTCGTTCAACACCAACCTCTAATTATGCAGGGTAAGACTTCCCATCTGTATCGGGTTAAAGCTATCAAACTCTCTCAGTCCTAATAAAGAGTCATATATATATATTATATATATATATATATATATATATATATATATACATATATATAGTATATATACTATATTTATATATATATATATATACATATATCTTTTATATATATATATATATATCATATATATATATATATATATATATATATATAGTACTGGTAATCCTTCTTAGGCACGAAGATATAGTAATTCAGTTGTATTCCACATAGGAAAATGAAAAAAGGTATATCTCGGAAAATGCCCAACAGTTTCGTCCTCCAATGGACCTCTTCTTGGAGCGTTTATTAAGGAAAGAGATAAAGTTTACAGTGCATGCGGCCAAGAAAGGCCATAAAAAATGTTTTTAAACATACAGTTACCAAAAACTAGCAGTTTGAGCTACAAACTATTCAGCAGTAAAATAACAATAAAAACAAGAATAGCAGTTGAGCAAATTGAAAAATACCAAAATATCTAACGAGGTAATACATCCATTTGAAACAGTATAACATACAGTACATATTAACAAGCCTATACTATATGATAGTTAATGGATAACATTATCCAATTTGTACTGACGTTTCAACTGCTATTCTTGTTTTTATTGTTATTTTACTGCTGAATAGTTTGTAGCTCAAACTGCTAGTTTTTGGTAACTGTATGTTTAAAAACATTTTAGGCCTTTCTTGGCCGCATGCACTGTAAACTTTATCTCTTTCCTTAATAAACGCTCCAAGAAGAGGTCCATTGGAGGACGAAACTGTTGGTTGGGCATTTTCCGAGATATACCTTTTTTCATTTTCCTATGTGGAATACAACTGATATATATATATATATATATATAATATATATATATATATATATATACACATATCATCGAGCTACAATGTCCTTTAATATCTAATTCGCTCTACCTCGGAATTAATATATTTTTCATATATGAAGATATATTAATTCCGGGGTAGAGCAAATTAGATATTAAAGGACATTGTAGCTCGATCTATGTATATGAATCACGGTAATGTGAAATGACTTATATAAATGCTACGTGTTGTCAAAAGCACTACAACGCTACCGGAGTCGAGGTGGGTTGATGTTGTCTCCAAACCAACGAATTACCGGAGCGCGAAAGGTATTTGAGGGTGAGAGACGACATAAACTTACAGCCTCTCGCGGTGGTGGGGTAGGTATAAGCTTCACTGACGTTCCTGGATTTGAATGTTTTCTTGAGTTGTGCCGTAATTGAATCGTGAGAAAGGAACGCTCACAAAAGGACACAGGTCACCGAAAAGTGATTTATATATATATATATATATATATATATATATATATATTATATATATATATATATAGTATATATATATATATATATATATATATATATATATATATATATGTATTTATATATATATATATATAATATATATATATATATATATATATATATATATAGTCTATATATATATATATATATATATAAATCACTTTTCGGTGACCTGTGTCCTTTTGTGAGCGTTCCTTTTCTCACGATTCAATTACGGCACAACTCTTCTTCTTCTCTTCTTCTCTTCTTCTTCTTCTTCTTCTTCTTCTTCTTGCGGATATGTTAATTACCTACCTTTGCCAACCACCGTGACGGACTAATGAGTTAATTAAAAAAAAAGAAAGAAAAAAAGGAGTTCTCGCTCTGGTCATTAGGGGGAAAGGTTCTGATTTTAGCCTTAAAACCATCGGGTGATTTATCAAAAAGAATTTCAAGTGTTACGGATCAAAGAAAGTTCGTTTGGTGAGTTTGGCGTCGCGCAATTAATACTTTACTTATGATGTCGAGGAGGAGTAGGAGCTAACTATTATTATTATTATTATTATATTATTATTATTATTATTATTATTATTATTATTATTATTATTATTATTATTATTATTATTAAAATGTTTTTGTCTATGAAATTGTTTTATATAGCACGACGTAAGACGTGATTTTCATTTTTCTTTGAAAGGCGAACCCAAAATAATAATAATAATAATAATAGTAATAATAATAATAATAATAATAATAATAATAATAATAATAATAATAATAATAATAATAATAATAATAATAATAATAATGGGAATCATGGCTACTACGAAGAGTAGTGGGGACAGTGAGTCGCCCTGGATGATCCCTCTCCTGGGCGACTCAGTGTCCCCACTACTCTTATTATTATTATTATTATTATTATTATTTTTTTTTTTTTTTTTTTTTTGACTCTATCACAGTCCTCCAATTCGACTGGGTGGTATTTATAGCCCGGAACCCCACACTATAAATACCACCCAGTCGAATTGGAGGACTGTGATAGAGCAAAAAAAAAACAATAATAATAAGAGTAGTGGGGACACTGAGTCGCCCAGGAGAGGGATCATCCAGGGCGACTCACTGTCCCCACTACTCTTCGTAGTAGCCATGATTCCCATGACATAAGTACTACAGAAGATGGATGCCGGGTACCAACTCAAGAAAAGAGGTAACCGAATCAACCATCTGATGTTCATGGACGACATCAAGCTGTATGGTAAGAGCATCAAGGAAATAGATACCCTAATCCAGACTGTAAGGATTGTATCTGGGGACATCAGGATGGAGTTTGGAGTAGAAAAATGCGCCTTAGTCAACATACAAAAAGGCAAAGTGCCAGTAATCAGATGCAGCGCAGGAATAGTGGGAATGGACGAAGGCAGAAAACTCCTCAGCATAGATCAGAAAACCAGGAAACATATGACAAATACACAAGCACTATACCCAAGATCAAATACGACAGACTATACATAACACGAAAGGAAGGAGGGAGAGGACTAACTAAGTATAGAGGACTGCGTCACATCGACAACAGAAGTACGGGGCAATATCTGAAAACCAGTGAAGACGAGTGGCTAAAGAGTGCATGGGAAGAAGGACTAATAAAAGTAGACGAAGACCCAGAAATATACAGAGACAGGAGAATGAAAAACAGAACAGAGGACTGGCACAACAAACCAATGCACGGACTATAATACATGAGACAGACTAAAGAACCAGGGAGCTAATGAAGGAAACTGAAGGAATGATAACAGCGGCACAAGATCAGGCCCTAAGAACCAGATATGTTCAAAGAACGATAGACGGAAATAACATCTCTCCCATATGTAGGAAGTGCAATACGAAAAATGAAACCATAAACCACATAGCAAGTGAATGCCCGGCACTTGCACAGAACCAGTACATAAAGAGGCATATTCAGTGGCGAAAGTCCTCCACTGGAGCCTGTGCAAGAAACATCAGCTACCTTGCAGTAATAAGTGGTACGAGCACCAACCTGAGGGAGTGATAGAAAACGATCAGGCAAAGATCCTCTGGGACTATGGTATCAGAACGGATAGGGTGATACGTGCAAATAGACCAGACGTGACGTTGATTGACAAAGTCAAGAAGAAAGTATCACTCATTGATGTCGCAATACCATGGGACACCAGAGTTGAAGAGAAAGAGAGGGAAAAAATGGATAAGTATCAAGATCTGAAAATAGAAATAAGAAGGATATGGGATATGCCAGTGGAAATCGTACCCATAATCATAGGAGCACTAGGCACGATCCCAAGATCCCTGAAAAGGAATCTAGAAAAACTAGAGGCTGAAGTAGCCCCAGGACTCATGCAGAAGAGTGTGATCCTAGAAACGGCACACATAGTAAGAAAAGTGATGGACTCCTAAGGAGGCAGGATGCAACCCGGAACCCCACACTATAAATACCACCCAGTCGAATTGGAGGTCTGTGATAGAGCAAAAAGAAGAAGAAAAAAAAAAATAATAATAATAATAATGAGTAACTTAATTTCCTTACACATATCCAACACTAACAAGCAAAGCTAGAATTTTTTCAAGAGCTTCTTATTACCACGGATTTGTGAACCTTGATCAACGCTCATTCCCTGATCTCATCAGTTCCGTTGACTAAATCTTTACCATATCGCTTGCAAAGGCCACGGTAATTTTTTTCTTCTTTTTCAAAATCTCAAAGATGAACATAAAAGTACGATTAATATTTTTTTCCTTTTTCTAACCTTTCATATCGAAAGTATCGCGATATTTTACTTACGATTTTAGGATCCGGAATCGAAAGAGTTACTATCTTCCTGCGTTCGACTTTTACAACTTTCCGCCGATGGGGAAAAAATAATGCGACATTTTGGATTTTTTTGGGGGGTGGGGGATGGGGATGAGAATGTGTGGGTGGAGGGGGTTTTAGGGGTGGGTCGCAAAATCTCCCGGCGTTGGAAATCGTCGTCGGGTCGGGCGTAAAATTACGGATTTGAAAAGCGAAAAGTGATAAAAAGAATAAGGGAAGAAATCATCGTAAAATTGCATTTCGCTAAATGGAAATAATTTTTTTTTTTTGTCTGGATGTGGAAACTTGAAAGCGTCCGTTTTGTCAAAGTCAGGTCTTTGGTTTCGGGTCAAACAGGTTGCTTCTAATTGCGGCTATTAATTAAACCAGATTAAAAGGGAATGTTTTTAAAATAAACCAGATTTAAAAAGGGATTTTTGTTTTTAATAACCAGGATAAAAAGGGCATAAGGATTTTTTTTGATAACCAGGATTAAAAAGGGACATTTTTTTAAATAACCAGGATTAAAAAGGGACATTTTTTAATAACCAGGATTAAAAAGGGAAATTTTTTAATAACCAGGATTAAAAAGGGACATTTTTTTAATAACCAGGATTAAAAAGGGACATTTCTTTAATAACCAGGATTAAAAAGGGAATTTTTTTAATAACCAGGATTAAAAAGGGAAATTTTTTTAACAACCAGGATTAAAAAGGGACATTTTTTTAATAACCAGGATCAAAAAGGGACATTTTTTAAATAACCAGGATTAAAAAGGGACATTTTTTTTTAATAACCAGGATTAGGAACATTTTTTTAATGACCAGGAATAAAAAGGGACATTTTAATAACCAGGATTAAAAAAGGGACATTTTTCTAATAACCAGGATTAAAAAGGGACATTTTTTTAATAACCAGGATTAAAAAGGGACATTTTTTTAATAACCAGGATTAAAAAGGGACATTTTTTAATAACCAGGATTAAAAAGGGACATTTTTTTAATAACCAGGATTTGAAAAAGGACATTTTTATTAATCATGATTAAAAAGGGAAATTTTTTTTAATAAACCAGGATTAAAAAGGGATTTTTTTAATAACCATGGATTAAAAAGGGACATTTTTTAACAACCCGGATTAAAAAGGGACATTTTTTTAATAACCAGGATTAAAAAGGGACATTTTTTAATAACCAGGATTAAAAAGGGACATTTTTTTAATAACCAGGATTAAAAAGGGACATTTTTTAAGAACCAGGATTAAAAAGGGACATTTTTTTAATAACCAGGATTAAAAAGGGACATTTTTTTAATAACCAGGATTAAACAGGGACATTTTTTTAATAACCAGGATTAAAAAGGGACATTCTAAAATAACCGAATTATTGAAAAATAAAGAAATTTTTGAAACACCCTCAATTTAAAATGGACCTTAATAATAATCAAAAAGCGGCATTTTTTAATAACCAGAATTAAAAATGGGCATTTTTAATAAAAGGACATTTTTTTTTTTTTTTTAATAAACAGAGTTAAAAAATGACATTTTTTTAGTAACCAGGATTAGAAAGGGATTTTTTAATAACCAGAATAATTATAAAACAAAATTTTAAAATAACCAGAATTAAAAAGGGACACTTTTTTAATACCCTGGATTAAAAAAGAACATTTTAAAAGAACAAAAATTAAAAAGGACATTTTAAAATAACCAAAATTAAAAAGGCAAAATTTTTTTAATCACCAGTATTAAAAAGGACATTTTATAATAACCAGAATTTAAAAAAGGACATTTTAAAATAACCAGAATTAAAAAGGGATATTTTGAAATAACAAGAATTTAAAAAGGAAATTTTGAAATAACCAGGATTAAAAAGAGGACATTCTAAAATAACCTGAATTTAAAAAGGGAATTTTAAAATAAGAGGGATTATCAAAATGGGACATTTTTTGATGACCTGAATTATTAAAAAGGGACATTTTTTAATAACCAGGATTAAAAAAAGACATTTTTTTAATAACCAGGATTAAAAATGAAATTTTGATAATCAGATTAAAAAGGAACATTCTAAAATAACCAGAATTAGAAAAAAGGAATTTTGAAAGACCCTCAATTTAAAAGGACATCAATCATAATAAAAAAAGGGCATTTCTTAATAACCAGAATTATAAAGGGACATTTTTTTTAATAAAAGGACATTCTTTAAATATAGAGAGTTAAAAAATGACATTTTTTTAATATCATAATTTTAAAAAGGACATTTTAAATAACAAGAATTAAAAAAAAGGAAATTTTAAAATAGACCCCAGAATTAAAAAACGACATTTTAAACTACCAGAATTAAAAATGGACATTTAATATAACCAGAATTAAAAAGGCGACATTTTTGATATAACCAAAACCAACTTAAAAAAAGGGCCTTTATTTTAATATTAACCAAGAATTGAAAAAATAAGGTACTTTTGATATAACCCAGGAGATTAAAAAGGAAGGGTCATTTTCTTTTAATATAACCAAGCATTTAAAAAGGAATTCATTTTGATATAACCAAAGAATTAAAAAGGGACGAGTTTTGGAAATAACCTGAATTATAAAAGGAACATTTTGAAATCAACCTCATTATAAAAGGACATTTTTGTTAAAATAGAATTAAAAATGAGGAAAGTTTAAAGCACCCTCAGTTTTAAAAAGGTACATTAAAAAATAGCCCGAAAAAAGGGGACATTTTTAAACAACCAGAATTAAATTAAAAAAGAAAATTTTGAAACAGTAAAAACAAATAAAAAGGGACATTTTTTAATAACCAGAATTATAAATGGGACATTACGTAATAAGCAGAATTAAAAAAAAAATTTTGAAATAATTTAAAAAATGATATTTTAAAACAGCCATAACTAAAATAAAAAGACATTAAAAAAATAACCCTAATTAAAAAAGGACATTTTAAAGTAGCCAGAATTAATTTTTTTAAGTAGACAGAATTAAAAATAGGACATTAATATAACCACAGTTAAAATATACGTTATTTAGAGCATTATTTCAGCAACGAAAATTAAAATAAATAGAATATATTTTATCATAAATAATTGTTCTGTGCTGTTCAACAGTTACATCGTTTTTTACATTTTCATTCTAATAAATAAAGCATAAATATCCTATCCTAAAATTCCCGTATCTTTAACTGAAAGCAAAACGCCTTTTTCAGACATTTTTTTTTGGCTTATCCATAGACCTTTCCTACCAAAAAGAACAAAAACAACAACAAGAAGAACAAATGAGTAAAAAATAAAAATCCTACTTGAAACGAAGGGGAAGGGAAGCCATCCATTCTCCTGTCAAAATGAAACTGAGCTGAAATGGGGAAGGAGAACTCAAACATCAATCACGAAAGGATTGATGACTCCGCCAACCTCATGTGCTTCATGGCCCCTGCCACTGTAGTAGATTCACATCACCCCCGTGCGTTCTCATGTATAGGCCCCCCCCCCCCCCCCCCCCCCGCCCCCCCCCCCCCCCCCCCCCCCCGCCCCTCCCTCACGATGCTCCTGATCGCTGTTGATAAGCCAATCACAGGGCTGGAAACTCTCAATCTCTCTCGAGTGTTCACATAGGCAGGATGTATGTTGCCACCTCTCCTGAGGATGCGCAGCCTATCAGTGGCGTCGTAAGGGACTGGCCTAGACTTCAGGTGCACGGGTGATGTAAATCTACTATAGCAATATAGCCTTGGAATGTGGGTGCTGGTGGGAATGTGGTTGCTGGTAGGAATGTGGAAATGTGGGTACTGTTAGGAATGTGGGTACAGGTGGGATTATGGGTACTGGTGTGATTGTGGGTACAGCTTAGAATGAGGTTACTGGTGGGAATGTGGGTACTGCTGGATTGTGGGTACGGGTGGGAATGTAGTACAGCTTTAGAAATGAGGGTAACTGGTGGGAATGTGAGCACTGGTGGGATTGTGGGTATGGGTAGGAATGTGGGTACGGGTGGGAATGTGGTTACAGACGGGAATATGGTTGCTTAGAATGAGGGTACTGGTGGGATTGTGAGTATGGGAGAAATTGTGGGTATTGGTAGGAATGTGGGTATGGGTAGGAATGTGGGTACAGATGGGAATGAGGTTGCTGATAGGAATGTGGGTATGGGTATGAATGTGGGTACTGGTGGGATTGTGGGTATGGTGGGAATGTGGGTGCTGATGGGAATGTGGATATGGGTGGGAATGGGAATGTGGTTGCTCGTAGGAATGTGGGTACAGGTGGGAATTGGATGCTGGTAGGAATGTGGGTACGGGTGGAAATGTGGGTACTGTTGGAACTGTGGGTATGGCTGTCAAAGCCATTCCCACCCCACACTCAAAAGGCATCCATCCCCATGATGCAGACGGACCATCCCAATCGTATCGATTCATCGAAAACAACAAAGAGCGTCGCACTCTTTGAGGTCAGACGATCACAGCCAGCCCCACGTCAAAGGGAATGGGGCAGCCCATACGCGAATGCTTCGGTCGACTTTGAATAAGATCTCCCCCCCAGCCCCACCCCGGGCAGGAAGACGCCCCCCTCTTTTATCTGAGGCCTTCTGGAGGGCAGATCATTCCTTTTATATACAGGGGAACGTCACTCCTCCGAAGTCTTTAATTAAGGATAGAAGGAATGTACGGGACTGTTTCAATTAGACTGAGGCTGATTGAACTTTGGCCTGTGGATTCCCTCTCTCCTCCTCCTCCTCCTCCCCCTCCTCCTACTCCTTCCTCATCTCCATTGGAAAGTTATATTATTCGTTTCGGCTTTATCGGTTCGACTACGAGTCACTGGGTACTACTTACATTAATTAGTTGATGGGCAGCAGCGCTGGGTTGCAGGTCGCGCCGACATGTTCGTATAATAATAATAATAATAATAATAATAATAATAATATAATAATAATAATAATAATAATAAAGCCGTAGATTAATTACCTAAATCCTTAGATATAAGTAAGCTCAAACCAGACAGCTAATAACGATAATAATGATTAAAAAAACAAAAAAACAAATGGTAATGAGATACGCGGATAGGACTAAAAAAAAAAAACCGTTTTCAAAGTCCCGTCTGCTCCATGATGGACGGCACACTGTAAACGCTGCATGAGTCGCCAAAAAATATGCTTCATTAGATAGCAAAAAGTCTAAGTTAGCCATACTGCAAAACATGGCAGATATATTTAAAAAAAAAAAACGTGAACTGAATCACATCATACTGTTGCATAAGTATAATGCAATTCTCATAAAAGGTTGTATATATATATATATATATATATATATATATATATATATATATATATATATATATATATATATATATACACGTGTGTGTCAGTATGTGTGTTCAAGTTTCCCATTGAAGTTTCAGTTATTGCCATATTCACATGTTTCTCTCAACGTCCACTTTCAGAATTTCTTACGTTCCTCTGTCTTCTTCGAATTCCTTTCATTTCTCCCTTTCGGTCTCTTGCACGATATCGGTCCACCCTCTTATTTATTGGCAGTTTCTTCCGTTCCATTTTGTTTATCGTCTTCACCTTCCATCGTCTTTCTGCATTTCAATTAGCTTTTCCAAGAAGTCGTTTCAACAGGCCAAATTGGAGCCTTTTACAGGGTCTCTGATTCGTATTTATAAAATTTAGGTTTCGAGTTTAAGAATCTGGTTTCTAATAACGCACGAAAGGCTTCAGACTTCACTGCGATCGAAAACGGTCACCGGTTCAATAACCGCTAAAATCAGTGACCTTTGCAACCTGACTTGTCACTGGAAACGAAAACAGTTCAATAACCGCTAAAATCAGTGACCTTAGCAACCTGACTTTCCACTGAGATCGAAAACAGTTCAATAACCGCTAAAATCAGTGACCTTAGCAACCTGACTTTCCACTGAGATCGAAAACAGTTCAATAACCGCTAAAACCAATGACCTTAGCAACCTGAATTTTCACTGGGATCGAAAATAGTTCAATAACCGCTAAATTCGGTGACCTTAGCAACGTGACTTTTCACTGGAATCGAAAACAGTTCAATAACCGCTAAAATCAGTGACCTTTGCAACCTGACTTGTCACTGGAATCGAAAAAAGTTCAAAAACCGCTAAAATCAATGACCTTAGCAACGTAACTTTTCATGGGGATCGAAAATAGTTCAAAAACCGCTAAAATCGGTGACCTTAGCAACCTGACTTTTCACTGAGATAGAAACCAGTTCAATAACCGCTAAAATCAGTGACCTTAGCAACCTGACAAGATTCACTGTCCATTCAGAATCAAGCACGGGATAGAAACATAGTGGTTTTATATCTTTTAGCAATAATAAAAAAATTAGCAACCAACTCTTTCCACATTGCTTGCCATAACAATTATCTCCCTTATCATCTGTTCTCCTTAACGAAACTATATATAGATTTATATACATTCTTTGGCATCATGCCAAGCATTGGGGCAACTAAGGCCAGTCAACTTTGAAACGCAAATTGACAGTAAAAGGTTTGAAAGGCGTAACAGGAGGAACACCTCAAAGCAGTTGCACTATGAAACAATTCTTAGGAAAGGGTGGACAGTAAGATGGGAAGAAAGAGAATATGAACGGAGGTACAGTAAAAAAGGAATGAAAGTACTTGCAGTTAGGGGCCATAGAAGGCACGCTGCAGAGAACCTTAAGTAATGCACACATTGCACCGAATGAGGTGCACTGACGGCAATACCCACTTACGGGGTTAACGAAACTATAGGTATATTGTTGTTCGTCCCTTCTTCGTTTAGAGGGACGCACCTTCGTCGACTTTCAATCATCTCGAGAATTTTTCCCTTAATTCATCCTATCTTCGTTGACAGTGATTCATCCCCCAGAATCCCTCCTCCACTTCACCCTGTCTTTGTTTACAGTGTTCCACGTCCCCCCCTCCGTCGCGTTACCCGTCCACAGTCTGTAGATCACCAGCCTGATTAATTCCTAAGTTGACGTAACTTTCTACCTGATCCTATTCCTCTCGACTCCTAACTTTCGGCTGATAGGGACAGCCACGGAATTATCTGCTGGGTTTTTTTTTTTTCTTTCTTTCTTTCGAGCGGTTTCAGTTCTCTGTAAAGAAAACTATCGAGATGGCTATTTGTCTGTCTGTCCGCATATTGTCCGACCTCAGATCTTGGAGATTACCGAGGCTAGAGGGCTGCAAATTGGTACGTTGATCATCCACCTTCCAATCATCAAACGTACCAAATTGCAGCCTTCTAGCCTCATTAGTTTTTTTTTATTTTATTCAAGGTTAAAATTGCCATGATCGTGCGTCTGGCTACGCTGCAGGACAGGCCACCTTGTGTAACGATTATGATGCAGAGGCTTATGCACTAAGATTAGTACAATAGGTCACACTAAACAACTGGCTAAATATGCATGAAGAGAGAGAGAGAGAGAGAGAGAGAGAGAGAGAGAGAGAGAGAGGTGTCTATCTTCTTCCGGAACCGCCTCTTCAAGTTGCAAGTACCTGTAGTCCACAGATGTATATATGAACAAAAGATGCTAAATATCTCGGAGAGAGAGAGAGAGAGCGAGAGAGAGAGAGGAGGAAACTACACCAGAGAAGGAATACTCAATCAATTGCCAAAACGTTAACCTGAATCTGGTTCGCATTGACCTCCCATTATTAATAATTATTAACAATAACGAAAGCAAGGGCAGTGCAAATGAATCATTCAATGAAGGGACAATGCGATAAAAAAATAATAAAGAAATAAAAGAAAAACGGGTGGCGCAATTAAAACAATAACAAATACAACGACGCATAACGCGAACCAATTCCAGTTCTATTTCATTTCTTTATTCGGGAATGAGGAGGCGGGGTGACGAAGGAGGGAATTTAATGTCGCCGTTAATTGGATCATGGCGCGAAAAAGCCCACAAGCGGAGGAGCAATAAACGGGACGGAGCAAGATAAGGAAGGAGTAATTACAGGTATTAATAACAAGGGGATAGGATTCATTACGGAAGCGGTGATGGGATGGGAGATGACGGCGAGGAGTTGGGGGCGGGTGGGGGAGGATTTAGGAATTACAGCTGATAGTGTGAGAGCAGACCAGACCAGATAGACAAATCTGACAAGGAGGCGGGGCGGGTGGTGTGTGGAAGGATTTAGGAATTACAGCTGATAGTAAAAGAGCAGACAGAACAGACAGGCAGATAAGGCCAGAGCAAACTATCTTTGGGCCGTTCAAAATCACGTAACGCGGTGGGATGGGGGGGAGGGGGGTGGGGGGCGGTACGGAAATTATGGTGAAGCGTCATGAGTGTGACATCTGGGGGGGGGGGGTGGGGGTGGGGTTGGGGGTGGTCAAGCCATAAGTTAACATAACAGCCATAAGGACAAATAACATTATCAGATTTTTTCCCTTTGTTTTTTCTGAAAAGATGTCGATGTAGAAGGACAAATTTGCAACAGGCTTTTGTTATATTTTAGTAATATTGAGAATATGGCATTTGATTTCTTTTGCTTTGCATCATTTTTAATATTTAAAAGATTACCAAAAACCCAACTCTTGTTTGTACTTCAACATTTTTCTACTAAATGTATTACATGACATAGAATAATATGAAAAAAAAATTTAGGAGGTAGGGGGTGGGGAGTCTGTTTACTAGCTGATGTTACATAAATTTCTAGAGGGTGTCTGGACATGCGGTATGAGGCGTGACGAGGGAGGGGGGGGGGGAGGGGGGGGGTGGGGTAGGGTGGTAAAAAATTACCAAAACAGTGTTACGTCATTTTTCAATGGACCCTTTCTTAGAATACATGATACTAGAGAGCCAGAGAAAGATATTCCTTGGAATACGCATTATTAGGAAACACACGGACGAATTTTACTTTCCAGAAGAGAATACGAAGGGAAATTAAAAAAAAAAACATAACATATATATATACACTATATACATACATATGTGCATATAAAATGAAGAAAATAAACTAAATGATAGCTGAAGCAAATGCTTCTCTCATACTCACACGAGACATTTCCAGTATAATATAACAAAACACGAAAGCAATCATCTATCTCTCAAGCACAGACACACACACACACACACACACGCACAAACATACGCTTTGTCTTCCCTCAGTTATGCATATAGCATGCAAAACCAAGCTATATATATATATATATATATATATATATATATATATATATATAGATATATATATATAATACGTAGGTGTATATATATATAATATATATATATATATATAAATATTATATAAGATTATATATATATGTATAATATATATATATATATATATATATATATATATATATATAATACGAATATATATATATATATATATATATATATATATATATATATATATTATATATATATATATATATTCATATATATTAGTGCATACATATGTGCGTATGTATGTATGTATGTATGCCTGTGCGTGTGTACCGGAAGCCCCCAGTTTCAATAACTGAGCCATTCTTCCCCCCCTCCTTACACCCCCCCCCCCCACTCACATTACTGCGCGCACAAGATCCATAAACCATAAAAAAACTACGATAAGATGTAGAGCGTAATTAAGGTAGCCATAACTCCCGTCGCCAGCAGTTCCGTACATCCGATCATGGCGGAAGCCTGGGCGAGGGGGACTGACGTAAACTTCGAGGAGGACTGACGCCACGGCGGCGCCATTAAGTCGCCGACTCGTCGTAATAATGGCGCTGGGGATGTGATTCTATAGTGCTGTAGTTACTGTTTTCAAAGTAGCTGGGAGGAAGGAGGGGGATTATGGGTAATTTGGTATCGGGGAGGGGGGCGGGGCGGGGCACTGATCCATTCCTCAATGGTAATTTTGTGCTTTGGGTTGATTTACTTTTTAAGGAGTAGAATGGGATATAAATTTGGTATTTGTATTTGACGGACAGAACAGAATACAGAATTTGGGCATGAAGCCAAGCCCTGGGAACTACGAGGTCCTTCGGCGCTGAAACGGAAACTGACGGTACAAAGGTTTGAAAGGCGTAACAGGAAGAAATTGTCGCAGTTGTACTACGAAACAAATTGTTAGATAGGGTGGAAAGCAAGGTGGAAGAAAGAGAATATGAACGGAGTTACAGTAAAAGGAATGAAAGGGGCTGTAGCTAGGGGCCGAAGGGACGCTGCACAGAACCTGAAGTCTTCCTTCAGATGTGTTGGAGATTGATCCTTCCCTTATAGATGTGGTGGAGATTGATTCTTTCCTTCAGGTGTGTTGGAGAGAACTGCATCTTATTCCCTCTTATTCAAATCGTTTTCTTTTCATTTTGCAAGAAAAGTAAGAGTAAATCCTCTAAGCAAATCCTATGACCAAATCCTTGGAGCCGTCCTTGAGACCCCGCCCACCCAGGACACAATCCGCGAACGCAGGTGCCGAAGAAGACCCCATATTAGACGACACCCACCTGCAGGAGCTCACCATACACGTTCAGGACACGTCCCACAGCCTCCTCACACCCTCAGGCAGCCTGAGTAATACATTTATTTGTTTCTTTTTTCTTTTTTTTCCTCCAGAAATTGGATCACATGGCTCTCATTTGCATCTCTCTCTCTCTCTCTCTCTCTCTGCTCCAGAGCCTTAGGCCGACGCCTCGTGTCTCCCCCCCCAAAACCCCTCAACCCCCATCCCACCAACTTTCTTTTTCAATTTCGTGTTCGGAGAGTGGATTATATTTATTTGCATTTTTTTTTTCACATTCGCGGATTAGGATTCACCACCAGAGGCCAGTTTTTTCACTTGTCTATTTCTCTTTTTGTTTACGTCGTAATCCTATTGGGTGGCCATGTTCCTCAGAGGGTTATTTGTTAATAAATGTCAAAGTCATGACATAACAAAGAATTGTTATAATTTCTTTTACTCTTGCTATTATTCGCACCGTTTCCTCAATGGTGATTTCCAGTCATTTTTGGGGGAGTATTTTTCTGTGTTCCTTTTTCAGTCAATCGAATATTTGTCATCTGGAACGCAAATAAATACGTCCAGGAGTAGTTTAAGATCTTATATGAGAGTTCGAGGTAACTGCATTCTAGTTTTCTGAAGAGAAAACTATTACGCCGTCCGGACTTCATTCTCTGCGCCTTCAGACCTTACAAACTACCTACGCTAGAGGGCTGCATATTGGTATGTTGATCACATATCCTCCAATCATCAAGCATACCAAATTGCAGCCCTCTAGCTTCAGTAGATTTTATTCAATTCAAGGTTGAAGTTAGCTATGATCATGAGTCTGGCAGCGTTATAGGTGCCAACAACATAGGCTACCACAGGGCTGTGGTTGAAAGTTAAATGGGCTGC
>NC_061091.1:1251118-1268618 GCF_015104395.2 Macrobrachium nipponense | reverse complement strand
AATGAACATAAAGAAGTTCGTATTCATTATTGTTTACCCTCTTTTAATGATTCTCTCTCTCTCTCTCTCTCTCTCTCTCTCTCTCTCTCTCTCTCAATGTAAGTCAAGTAACGAAGACGGTGATGGGATTATCAGATTACTTAGCTCTCAAACCACAAATCATATCCTCTCTCTTTCTCTCTCTCATCTTTGGATAGCAAGATAAAATTATAAAATTGAAATGCATTAATGTCGTTAAATGGCTCTCTCTCTCTCTCTCTCTCTCTCTCTCTCTCTCTCTCTCTCTCTCTCCCCTCTCTCTCTCTCTCTTGTCTGTGACTTTCATTTAACGGGACAGGGATCTTGATTGGTTCGTTTCTTTGTCAATTACTTTGCACGGTGATACGAATAATAAAGTATCTTTCTTTTCATTATGTTACTGCAAAGACGCAACTTGTATGTCAGTGCGTTATGGTTACTGATAAATGCTCTTATGATCCTGTGTCTTCCAAAAAAGAGTAGACAGTAGGAACTTGTCAGTTTCCTTTTTATTATGTCCATTGGCAGGATCGAAATTCCGAAGCAACATTACTGGGCAGTACTTCTTCAACATTATTGTGTGCACTGGCAGTCCCGATGGATTTAAGTTATTCAAAAAATCTTGCGGATATTGATGATAATTTTCATCTTCTATTGTGTCCGAGCTGAAATATTCGCGACTTTCTCCGGGGAAGTTGTAGAAATAAATTATGTATGAAAAATCGTAAAGTAACTAAGTTACGGGAATAACCAGTCTCGTTTCACGGCCTCGTTTCACGGCCAGAAACAGCTCCGTTTCAGGGAATCCCTTCTCACCCCCACCCCCTACAAAGGAGGGGGTTAGGTTGGATGAAACCCCATTACAAACCATCTTAGGGTCCCCACCATAACCCTGCCAAGTTTCATGCCCATCTGACCAGCCGTTTGACCGTGATTGAATGACAGACAGACAGACAGACAGACAGACATTACGCCCATTATAGTATGGTTCTGTGGGGGTAAGACACTTAGAAAGAGAGATAGATAGAGATAGAGAGAGAGAGAGAATCTTAAATTCCTTCCTGTTTATATGAAAGTAGCTAAACTGGGAAGTTACGAGAGAGAGAGAGAAGAGAGAGAGAGAGAGAGAGAGAGAGAGGGTCTTAATATTAACATGAATTTTAGGGAAAAGTTAGTAGGCGTGTTTGAGTTCCCCCCGACAATATCACCAGAATCTAATAAAGTAAACTTCCTTTATTGTGTTTATCTTTGTTTACTTCAGCTTCTGAGATGAACCCAGGTTCACCTCGTAAGGACAGTCTGCCACTAAATAGTGTCCTACGCACGCCAGTCTTACATTTGAAAGCTGACTATGGCATATGGGAGAAGTTTGATCTCTCCTCTCTCTCTCTCTCTCTCTCTCTCTCTCTCTCTCTCTCTCTCTCTCTCTCTCTCTCATATTCAAAAGATATAAATGTGTCATTATCAATATAGGCTTCAACACCAAACAATTAAAAAATACTTTGTGAAACTTCTCAGCCGCGGTGGTGGCCTGTGTTCTTGATCTAGTCGTAGAATACTCAAGGGGTTAAGTCTCTCTCTCTCTCTTTCTCTCTCTCTCTCTCTCTCTCTCTCTGGGTCATAAACTGAGATTCGAGGAATTACTTAATTTCTCTCTCTCTATCCATTCCCTCTCAATCTCTCTGAATCAAAGTTTCCAGCTAAAGCTCTGCTCTCTCTCTCTCTCTCTCTCTCTCTCTCTCTCTCTGGATCATAAACTGAGATATGAATTCGAGGAATTACTTAATTTCTCTCTCTCTATCCATCCATCTCTCAATCTCTCACTGACTAAAGTTTCCAGCTCTCTCTCTCTCTCTCTCTCTCTCTCTCTCTCTCTCTCTCTCCTGGATCATAAACTGAGATATGAATTCGAGGAATTACTTAATTTCTCTCTCTCTATCCATCCATCTCTTAATCTCTCACTGACTGAAGTTTCCAGCTCTCTCTCTCTCTCTCTCTCTCTCTCCTCTCTCTCTCTCTGGATCATAAACCGAGATATGAATTCGAGGAATTACTTAATTTCTCTCTCTCTATCCATCCATCTCTTAATCTCTCACTGACTAAAGTTTCCAGCTCTCTCTCTCTCTCTCTTCTCTCTCTCTCTCTCTCTCTCTTCTCTCTCTCTCATCTCTTACATGGTTCCAAAGACGATGTCCCTACAGAACAGAATGCCGACAGTAATGAGGTCTTAATCTCATTAAAAGGCTCCGCTGATGAATGAATTATCTCTTGAATCCGACGCTCCCGTACACAAGGCCTTCCTTCCTCCAATTAACTACAACTTTTGGAGGGCCCCTCTCAATGTATATACTACCGTTAAATCTGGTCTTCCTCCGCCACGGAAATCCAAGGAGAATTGAACGTTATATTCAGAGGACTATTGATAATGAAAGCGAAAGAAGCAACTATATCAAAAGGCGTGACTTGACTTGATATTGAGTTTCCTGTTAATTAATAATAATAATAATAATAATAATAATAATAATAATAATAATAAATAATAATAATAATAATAATAATAATAATAATAATAATTTTGGAAATCCAAGAATTGAACGCGAAAGAAACAACATCAAAAGTCGTGACTTGACTCGATATTGAGTTTCCTCTTAATAATAATAATAATAATTTTTATTTTCAGCTCAATATCATATACATGGAATATGAAAAGAATAGACAATAACATTACAGTCTAGATACGTAAGATAACATGATAAAAAAAAACCTAAAGAATTATCTGCAATATCCATATTTGCTGAGGTAGTATGAAAGATGGTAGTCAAAATAATGGACATTACACGTACTCAGATTGAGAATAGTTATAAATTGAATGTAAACAAAACTATATTGATTATAATCACAGTAATAATGAAAAAAGGGAAAATACCAGTAATGACGATAATCATAGCAAAAGTTATGGCTCTATGACAAAAGGCGTCACTGAAAAGTATTGCTTCCATAACTGGGCATCCAGAGAGAACATTACGCCACTTTTGACAAATAGCTGCCATTAAGGACAATTGAATGATGCTATACTGTCAGGGGAAAATTGCTTTTCTTGAAGAATATTCGTCTAGCGGTCAGATACGAATGAATGTCTCTTTTGTCTGGTAAAGAACAAGGCGTGATCTGACCTCCAGCTTACTCTGGACGCTTGCTGAAATCTACGCCATGCCCCAAGGTTAAGTTTAGGTTAGCAAAGGTTAGGTTAGCTTAAAGGCTGCTTGTTAACGTAATTTGGGTGTGGGAAAGAAAGCATTTCCAAGAAGATTCTTTTGGTTAGTTTTGAGGATATGGCGTCCAGCTTTTTTCAGGGAAGATCCGATACCCCCGATTCCAGTTCTGGAACACGCGACCTGGAAACGAACAAGCCAAAGTGAAAACAATATCTAAACAGCCATCGCCATTTTTATTCGATTTCGCAGAGTCGGTGAACTGCAATTTTAAAATGTGACGAATATCAACGCCAAAGCTTCGAGGGGGGCGGTGTAGGGGGTGGGGGGTGGGGGGTGGGGGGCTTTCCAACAGGCACATAATTGCTTTTGTGCATAAATTGAAGGCTTAAGCACATAAGCTTTTCAAAAGGGCACCAGCGTTTGGCATCGCGGGCGTAGCCAGAATATGTGATTTCATTATTGAATAGGGGGGGGAAATTAATTTCTAGGTCATTACCTCCTTTTGGTAAATATGATTTTGTTGGGAAAATAAATGTTTTAATCATGAAATCTGAGCGAAATATATCGCTGCGATGAATTGAGTCATTTACGGGCACCAGCATAGGCCTATCCAGTACTGGATTACCTACTGAACGAAGCAAATGAGCAGGACTTCACAATTAAAGACCCCAAGATCGATCCCACAGGGCTTAGGGGTGGCGCTGAAAACCCATTGCGTAGTTGTGGTTTACACACACACACACACACACACACACGCAAGCAAACAGCGAATAAGGTACGTTGTGAGTGGTCGAATGTAGTGGGCCTAAGCTGAGTAGAGATTGGTTCGCTCCCCCCAAAAAATGCATAGTTTTGGCCTACAAAGAGAGAGAGAGAGAGAGAGAGAGAGAGAGAGAGACCCTCACTTCGTGACTGATGGGAAATCAACTGTTTGAAAGAGACAGCTTAAAAGGTCTTTTTAATACCTAGAGGAAGACAGGCTTCCACATCCTTGCTATTCATGTTGGTCAAAAATGGAATCCACGTCGTTTCTCTAGCGTTTCAGAATGAAGACTCTCTCTCTCTCTCTCTCTCTCTCTCTCTCTCTCTCTACACACACAAGTTATGTGACAAAGAAATAAACTGCCACCAGAAGCTGTAAACAGCAACAGTGTAGACGAGTTTGAAGGACAGCTAGACAAAATCATAAGGAGAACACTGTGAATGAAAAGTAAAACCTGCTCCTAGAGATAAGTGTGCACACGATGTCTCCTCTAAGGAGTCATTGAGACATCCTAATCCTTTTGACTCTCTCTCTCTCTCTCTCTCTCTCTCTCTCTCTCTCTCTCTCTCTCTCTCGTAGTTGCCAGTATCTCTCATGAGGTGAGGGACAGGTCTTGGTCTTCACAAAGCACGTTGATGTATGGGCGACAAGAACTTGACCAAGTACGCAAGTACATCTTGCATATAATTCAGTTAAGCAGGGAGAGAGAGAGAGAGAGAGAGAGAGAGAGAGAGAGAGAGAGAGAGAGAGAGAGCACAAAATGTACACCATCAACACGAGAAGACCACGGCGAGGTAACCGTCTTTATCAAATGTTATTCTCTCTATCATTTCTTGCAAAACACGAAGATTCCAGTACCCATTAAAATATATACTTTTCTCCCAAGCCAGATCAGTACAGAAACATTCTTTCCTTCTTCCTCGAAGCCTGAGGGTATAGAAAGCACACGAGGACAGTCTCCTGCTGAGAGAGAGAGAGAGAGAGAGAGAGAGAGGAGAGAGAGAGAGCAAATCTCTATCATATCCAGATGATACGCTTCTCGGGCAAATCATGAGGACTCGAAAGGTCCTGCCTTACTTGAAGAATTCTGGGGCTATTGAAGAACACGAGACAGTCTCTTTCTTGAAGAGAGAAAGAGCAACAGTCTTCTTTGCCCTCCTCCTCCTCCCCGCCTTGTGTAAACTTTGCCTTCAAGTTGAGGAACCAAAGCCCCGCTGGGCAACAGCGCCACGAATCACCCTCTGATTGGTTCGCAACTTCCACAAAGGAGGAGTTTTATAGCCGACTCTCGCTAGAAAATTGTCAGGGGTTGGGCGGCCTGAGGAGTCTATAGCCACTGCTGAGATTATTTTAGATTTTTTCTTTTTCTTCTCTTTAGTTCTTGTTGTTTCGATTGTAACTGATAAAAGCTCAAACTCATTAGATATATTTTGTCGACAATGAACGTTACGTTATACTTTGGCCAGCAAAGGATCAACGAATTATTCAGTAAACAATCTAAAGCCGTTTCACTTCTGCTGAGAAAGTGATTTTACGTATTTTGAAATAATATATATATATTTATATTAACTGAAGGCACTGGGAAAGTTAAAAATGAAAAGACAGAGTGCAAGAATATATATATATATATATATATATATATATATATATATATATATATATATATATATATATATATATATGTATATATATATATATATATATATATATATATGTTATAGTATATATATATATATATATATATATATATACATATGTATATATATACATATATATAAATATATATATAATATATATATATATTATATAATATTATATATATATATATTATTATATATTATATATCTTAGCTAAAGAAAAGCTGTAGACTCACGCAAAGAGTCCACGAGCTGATCTGATCTTATTTAAAAGTTAGCGGTTCGGTAACTTTGTGAGATCTATTTAGCTTTATTTTTCGTCTCTCTTTTTCATTTTCTTATTTACTAAAAAAAAAAAAAAAAACCCAAAAAAAAAAAACCTGAAATTCCGAAATCATAACAAACTGCAATTCCAACATTTGCCACATGACAAAGAGTCCATCTTTTCTCGTGCAGAAGATATAAAGCATTCTGAATACAGACTCGAAAAAAACTTATGTAAAACATGGAAAAATGCAGGACGAATTTGTAGGTGAGATGTTTACGTGGGGAAGTAATACTTCTGGGATTTCATCAAATAGGTAGGTGAAGTGAGGAGAAGTAGTCATAGCCGGAGAAAGCAATGCTGGAATCTGTAAACGCAGAAACCGAAAGTAGGGGCAAATAAAAAAAACACAGCTGAATAAAGACAATTTTGTTTTTGTCACGAACACCAAAAACACAGCAACAAACAATCGAGTTCTCTGTACAGTGCATATGAAACTCTCAGCCATGGCCCGGTGGTGGCCTGTGTTGCTGGCATCTATATCTGCCAGACACACGATCATGGCTAACTTTAACCTTAAATGAAATAAAATCTACTGAGGTAAGAGGGCTGTAATTTGGTATGTTTGATGACTTGAGGTTGGATGATCAACATACCAATTTGCAGCCCTCTAGCCTCAGTAGTTTTTTAAGATCTGAGGGAGGACAGGAATAGTGCGGACGGACAGACAAAACCTTCAACAAAATTAAATCTACTGAGGCTAGAGGGCTGCAATTTGGTATGTTTGATGATTGGAAGGTGGATGATCAACATACCAATTTGCAGCTCTCTAGCTTCAGTGGTTTGTAAGATCTGAGGGCGGACAGGAAAATTACGGACGGACAGACAAATAGCCATCTCAACTGGGTTTTTTTTTACTGAAAATTAAATCAACGGCCAATGTTACTAAAAGGTATCAAATCCTTGAAAAAAAAAAAACCCTGCAAAAAAAATAATGATAAACAAAGATAATAATTTAGCCAGTATAAGAATCATAAGCAATCAAAACAGATTCTAATCACATCAACGAAAGACGGAATTTATAATAACAATAACATCTTCATCATCTTGGCCTCTAGTCACAGCAACTGCGTCAGCGACTGCATAGCGGACACACTGATGAAGTTGACTAGACAATTATTGCAATGTAGATACAACGGCTGCATTGCAGACTGAGTGATCACAAGTCAACAAGCGGCCATACTATTGCAGAACCGCGTCGATTGCTTGCAAGCAGACTATAGTAAGGCGCACAAACACACTTACACACAAATGCATGCATCAGGGACTGTATAGGTATGTTGAGTTCTCCTGCTGAAACAGCAAGATATATATAAATATAATATATATATATATGATATATATATATATATATATATATATGCATGTATGTTTATAGATACACACACATACACACATACATATATATATACATGTATGTTTATAGATACACACACATACATATATACTATATATATAGATATATATATATATAGATATATATATATATTATATATATATATAGCACACAGGCCAGAAATAAGAGACGGGTTGAAGGTCCTGACCGGTTTCGACTTCATTTCCAAGCCATTGACGAAGGACTGATACGTGGTATTAGATGCCAGAAATATAGTATATATACTACAGAGACAGTACTGAAGGAATATACGTAACTGTGTTTACAAATGTGATAATCCTATATTTCCATACCTTTAAATGTAAACAATTTACAAATTTCTCTTGATATCATAGGATCAAGTTTATACATTCCCAGTGTACATATCACACATTTTATATGCTGTCCTATTATGAAAATATGACTTCCTGTTTGTACTTTATTTAACACTTCCATGTTCGTAAAAAGTTGGTGAATTATGCCTGGAGAGAGAGAGAGAGAGAGAGAGAGAGAGAAGAGAGAGAGAGAGAGAGAGAGAGGAGAGAGAGAGAGAGAGAGAGAGAGTTACAAGCAGTTTAAAGGATTAGGATGTCTCAAAGACTTATGAGCCCATCCTTAGATGAGAGATCGTGTCCTCACTTATCTCTAGAAGCAGGCTCCACTGTTTATTCACAGTGTTCTCTCTCCCCTCTCTCTCTCTCTCTCTCTCTCTCTCTCTCCCTATCTCTCTCTCTCTCTCTCTCTCTCTCTCTCTCTCTGCCAAGTCGGAATGCCCACCTTCGCCCAGGCTTAGTTTGAAACCTCCAAATTCCATCAGTTGGGGCGAAAGTGTTCTGGAGAAAGTTCTCTAAGTGTTTCTCAGAAAGTTAACCTTCCAAATCTTATCTACTCTCAACACTTTGCCGGTTTTGCAATCTCGTCTCCGGATGGGAATGGACGCGAAGGACGAGAATGAGAACGGAGGGCAGGGATGAAATAGCAGAACAGAATTAGAAGACAGGGTGAGAATAAGAAATATTGGTAAGAATTAATAAAATACAGAGGGAAATGAAAATTGAGGGTGAGAATGACAATAGAGGGTGAGAATGATAAGACAGGGTGAGAATGTTAACAGAGGGTGAGAATGATAAGACCGGGTGAGAATGATAATAGAGGGTGAGAATGATAATAGAGGGTGAGAATGATAAGACCGGATGAGAATGATAATAGAGGGTGAGAATAGAGGGTGATAATGATAAGACAGGGTGAGAATGATAAGACCGGGTGAGAATTATAACAGAGGGTGAGAATGATAAGACCGGATGAGAATGATAAGACAGGATGAGAATGATAATAGAGGGTGAGAATGAAAAGACAGGATGAGAATGATGAGACCGGGTGAGGATGATAATAGAGGGTGATAATGATAAGACAAGGATGATAATAGAGGGTGAGAATGATAGAGGGTGAGAATGAAAAGACAGGGTGAGAGTGATAACAGAGGATGAGAAGAAAAATGGGGAAGAGGGTAAAAATAGAGGGCGAGAAAGAAAATAGATGGTAAGAATGAAGAAATACAGGATGAAAATGAAAACTGAGGATGAGAATGAAAACAGGGGGGTGAGAATAATAATAAGACATTCAGAACAAAAATATAGGATAAGGATGTAAACAGAAAATGAGGATGAAAATAAGAGAATGATAAGAATGATAACAAATGATGAAAATTAGAGGATGAGAATAAAAACGTAGGATGAGAATGAATGGAAATATGAGGAAAAAGAGAAGTGGATCTGTCTTGTTTGTCCGCCTCGGGTGCCGAGTAAGGTGGTCGGGATCATTTTGGTGGGGAGACACTGACACATGCCCAACCTCTCCTACAAACCTGTTTGTCCGCCCCAGGTGTGGGCGGGGTAGGTAGGGGATCAGGAGGGTAAGGGAGACATAACACATCAAACCTCTCCTGCAAACATGTTTGTCCACCCATGAGGTGGAGGCACGGGTAGGTACGGAATCAGGAGGATAGAGGAGACTTGACACATCTATCCTCCTGCAAACCTGTTTGTCCGCCTCGGGTGTGGGCGGGGTCGGTACGGGATCAGGAGGTTAGGGGAGATATGACACATCCAACCACCACCTGCAAACCTGGGGTAGGCAGGGGACCAGGAGGGTTTGAGGGGGAGAAACGACGGGCAGCGCCAGGTTCCAGCGCAGCGTAGTGTGTGCGCCATCAAGTTCGTATCCCTATAATCACTCTACATATATAATTAAAAGCTGTAACTAGCACCTACTCGAAAGAGAGAAAGAGAGAGAGAGAGAGAGAGAGAGAGAGAGAGAAGCTATTAATCTTAGTATAAAACAAATAAAATAGAAGACATATGTGACAAGTAAATCTTCCAAACGAGTTTTTATTTTATTTTATTTTTTTTTACCTCAAAATCTCATCTTCCAAAAAAGAAGATCATTAAAAAGCAGAGCGACTTCGATAACGACAAATCCACTTCGCGTTCGAAAACGTGCCCGAGGAATATTCCAGCGGATTCGGGGGAAATCCGTTTCCTACATAATCCGCCTCTTTTGTTTGCTCGTTTTGACATAGAGGTAAATAAATGACCAAACTGCCGAAGATGTCATTTAGATGAGGGAAGTCGAGTTTGTTTGAGTCTCTGTACTTTGCTTCTCTTTGGGATCGGTTTCGTCATCGTCTTGGAGACGTCGAAGTAGACCATCGCCATCTTGAATTCAAGATGGCGTTGAGTGGACCCCCTCCCCCCCTCCTGTAGGTAGTATAGATCCGATGGCCGCCAGGAAGCATCGGAAATTACTAGAAGAAGACTAGACTCTTTATCTGAGTTTGTTGTAGTTGTAGCTGTTCTTGTTGTTAATGTTGCTGTCGTTGTTGGGTTATTGTTGTTATACTGTTGTTGTTATTATTTTTGTTCTTGTAGCTGTTATTATTGTTATTGTTGTTATTGTTGTTGTTGTTATTTTTTGTTGTTCTTGCAGCTGTTATTGTTGTTACTATTGTTGTTGCTGTTGTTCTTGTCGTTGTTGTTGTTATTGTCGTTGATGTTGCTGCTGTTGTTGTTGTTGATATTGTTGCTGTTATTGTTATTATTATTGTTCTCTGCTTGCTGCTGTTGTTATTGTTGTTGCTGCTACTGTTGTTATTATGGTTGTCTTGTTCCTGCTACTGTTGTTGTGGCTTTTGTTGCGACTCTCGTTGCTTTTATTATGGTTGTTGTTGTCATTTCTTTTCTTGTTTCTGCTGCTGCTGTTATTACTGCTACTGTCGTGGTTCTCGTTGTTGTTATTATATCATTATGATGTTGTTGCTGTTATTGTAGATGTCAGTATTGTTGTTGCTGTTGTTGTTGTTGTCAGGGACGAGCCTCATTGGACGAGGGGTCACTAGGGAACTAGGGCTAATAGGCAGAGAGCGCTAATTAAGTGTACCAGAAGGCAGACGGAAGGTACCCCAATGAGAGCTATGTCAAGAGGGCGAAGATTTATGTAAATAAATCGACGCTTTGCTAAATGTGCCTATGACACTTTTGCTTATGCATTCAACGTATCTGGGAAAATACTTATTATACACGCAACAGCAATCCGTTTCCTCTTTAAATAATTCTCTTCGTTTACCTACATTATTGTCTATTTATTTGTTAATATTCTCAAATAACGTGTCGTTTATTTCTGTATATTTCTTATTACCTCCTGTTACCTCTTTCAAAAAAACGCCATAATATTCTTTGGAAGTTAGAATAACAAGTCAGTGACCACTTTGGTGGGCTTTTTCCATACGAATAGGGTGCATCGTCTATAATAATAAAATAATAATAATAATTGATAATAATAATAATAATAATAATAATAATAATACATAATAATAATAATATAATATAATAATAATAATAATAATAATAATAATAATAATAATAATAAATGCGTGTGTATCGAGCCTCATACTCCCAACATGGAATATTCAAATGTACATTCTAGGACCAAAAATACAAACCGTCTCTATATCATTAAAAAAAAAAAGGTTTGTCCAGGGAAAAATATCACCTTTACACAAACACCAACTTGGGTACAAAAAAAAAAAAATTACCTGAAAGAAAAATTATTTACCTTCCATTAGTTTTATTACTCTACTGAGGAAGATGAAACAGCAATAATATCAAGGCTATGAAGAGAGAGAGAGAGAGAGAGACGGATAGATGAGATTTTTTAGAGAGGAGAGAGAGAGAGAGAGAGAGAGAGAGAATCTCAACTGTGATACTCTTGTCGTATAACATTCTTCATCCCAAATAGGAACGGAAAGGAATATAGGATTTAGGCCAAAGGCCAAGCACTGGGACCTATGAGGTCATTCAGCGCTGAAAGGATCATCGAAAGTCAAGGAGGTTTGAAAGGTGTAACAGGAGGAAAACCTCAAAGCAGTTGTACCATGAAACAATTGTTAGGAGAGGGTGGAAAGTAAGATGGAAGAAAGAGAACATGAAAGGAGGTACAGTAAAAGGAACGAAAGAGGTTGCTGCTAGGCGCCGAAGGCACGCTGCAAGAACCTCACGTAATACTTACAGTGCACTGCGTGAGGTGAACTGATGACAATAGCTCCATACGATGTTCATCCCAAGTAAAAGCTTGAATCACATACTCATAATCATCATGAAATTCATTCTTCCGAGACCTACAAGATGAAACATCATTTCCGGCGTAGCATCTCGTCAAAGGCAGGAGACCTGTTTTATATTTTCTTTTGATGAGATCAAATGCCTCATCGTCTTACAATTTACGCCAGAAGACTCGGAAGGATTCCTATCGAATTAATCTGAACGGGAAACTCTATAATCCCTGATAAGGCTCAGGGATTAACTAATGAGATTTAGTGGCGCCTCAAGCCTAGTCAATCCTGGTCGCACTGAATAACATTCAGTGAGGAGGATGTCGTACCTTGGATCAATCATTTTTCAATCTTTCGTTTCGTTATGTCGCCCTCCTCGAAGGCAAGAATCTGAAACCGTTCGAACTAATGACTGAGCGTCCTCGGAATCGTGAGAGAGAATCCTTGCTTAGGAATAGGCAGTCTGAGAATCTGCTTTTTCAGTCTGACGAATAAGAATAAGTTCTCAGACGTACGCCCTTCCTGAAGATCTATAAATAGGACTCGAACTCCTCCTCTCCCTAAACCCCACCCCCCCAGCCTGGAGTCAACATGACGTCACATCCTTGAAACACCACATTTCTTACTGAGAATCAGACAGTCTGAGACTTTGCCACGGGCCTTCCTGAAGATCTATAAATAGGACTCGAACTCCTCCCCACCATCACATAACCCCCATAGCCTGGAGTCAACATGACATCACATCCTTGAAACACCACATTTCCTGAGAATCAGACAGTCCGAGACTTTCCCACGGGCCTTCCTGAAGATCTATAGATAGTACTCGAACTCCTCCCTTGAGCTCCAGTGACGTCATCGCCTTGCCGAAATAGCTTCGACGTCAACTGGAGACAATTCCTTTGGGGAACCATTGTCTGGTATATAATTCGCCACGACCTTTTAGAATGTCGTACCCCGGACGACTGAGTCCAATCGTCAGTAGCAAGATATGAAACGATTCTTCTCCGCTGTTTTCGGATACTTTTGTAAATACATGGCGTGATCCGACCCCCACCCCCTCCTTACCCCCTGGGGGGGGGGTTGGGGGGGGCCGAAAAAAATACTTTTTAAGATCTACGGTAAAATAGCGCGTTGCTTCACCAACGAAAATTAAAATAAGTAGGCTATATTTTATTAGGTACAAGTTTTCTGCACTTTTTAACGTGCACATTATTTATTTCTTACAATTTCATTCTAAACAATAAATCATAAATATCCTATCCTAAAATTCCTGTATCTTTAACTCAACATGAAACACATTTTTCTGACCTTTTTAGGCTTTTCATAAACCTTTCCTACCCCCAACAACAACACGAAACACTTTTTCACCTTTTTTAGGCTTTTCCAATAAAACTCCCAAACAACAACAACAACAACAACAAAAACAGCAGCACCTAACAACAACAACATAAACTAAGTAGTTTGTAGGCTTACTCCCCGAATAAAAATAATATGATAATAATAATGATAATAATAATCTCCTTTTGGGTAGCGTACCAACTACCCCCAACCCCCCACCGCTAATTTTCAATAACTGTATCACACCAATATTTATGTTGAATAAATAAACAACACTTATCTCATAATGCTCGGGATATTAACTGATAGAGAATCAAAGGCCTAATTTCGGATATAATGCCAATAAAAGCAAAGGGTCCATATTGGAATGTCCGGATATACTCTCAGTATTTGCATATTTGTTACACACACAACAATAAATATAAGGCTACACGTGGCGTTTTGTTGGGAGATCGAATATTTTGAAATGCGTATCGTTGTTGAATTATATATATATATATATATATATATATATATATATATATATATCATATATATGCAAATGTATGTATAATATAAATACCGATATACAAATGTGTATATATATGTATGTATAATATATATATACATATATACTTATATATATTTCCACACGCACGTATCCTGCACTCAAGCACACACGCACGCGCCCACGAAGACACATGCACACACACACACGTGAACTTGCGTGCGGCATACAAGCACGGGTCTATTGCTGTGTGCAGAGCCGTTGGAGGATTAACCTCCCGTATTAAAATCATCAGACTTGAAAAATTACGAGAACGATAAGAAAAATAAAAAAAGAAAAAAATTAGGAGAAAATTCCACTATCCCTAAAGTTCACATACACTTTTCTGCACCGTCCTTAATTACGAAGGAAGGACAAAAGAGATGGAATAAAAAAAAAAATATGCAAAATATTCCGTCAGGGATGAAGCATAGCAAGGTATCACACCTGTACTTAACTTCTGAGGGTCGTAAACGATGACACATCGACCTAATTTATGGCAAGATTATGACTTTTCAAGTTTTCTGTAAAAGAAAACTATTGAAATGGCTATTTGTCTGTCCGTCCGCAGTTTTTCTCTCCTCCCTCAGATCTTGAAAACTACTGATGCTAGAGGGCTGCAAATTGGTATGTTGATCATCAAACCTCCAATCCTCAAACATACCAAATTGCAGCCCTCTAGCCTCAGTAGTTTATATCTTATTTAAGGTTAAAGTTAGTCCAAAATCGGCCTTCTGGCAACTATATGGCAGAGGCCACCACCGGGCCTTAGTTAGTTCCGTGGGCCACGACTCACACAGCATTATACCGAGACTACCGAAAGACAGATCTATTTTCAGTGGTCTTGATTATACATTTAATTAGAAATAATTATTCTGTACACGCACACTATTTATTTTTTATTTTTTCATTGACGCAGTTTAGCTTTTAACAAACAATTGATTGACACAGTTGTAGCTTTCAACAGAGTTGATTGACAAAGTGTAACTTTTAACAAAGAGTTGACTGACAAAGTGTAGCTTTTAACAAAGAATTGACTGACAGTGTAGCTTTCAACAAAGAATTGACTGACAGTGTAGCTTTCAACAAAGTTGATTGACACAGTGTAGCTTTTATCAAAGTTAATTGACACAGTGTAGCTTTTAACAAAGTTGGATTGACACAATGTAGCTTTTAACAAAGAGTTGATTGACGCAGTGTAGCTTTTAACAAAGAATTGACTGACAGTGTAGCTTTCGAACAAAGTTGATTGACACAGTGTAGCTTTTAACAAAGTTGATTGACACAATGTAGCTTTGAACAAAGTTGATTGACGCAGTGTAGCTTTTAACAAAGTTGATTGACACAGTGTAGCTTTTAACAAAGTTGATTGACACAGTGTAGCTTTTAACAAAGGGTTGATTGACACAGTGTAGCTTTTAACAAAGGGTTGATTGACACAGTGTAGCTTTTAACAAAGTTGATTGACACAGTGTAGCTTTTAACAAAGGGTTGATTGACACAGTGTAGCTTTTAACAAAGGGTTGATTGACACAGTGTAGCTTTTAACAAAGGGTTGAATGACACAGTGTAGCTTTTAATAAAGGGTTGATTGACACAGTGTAGGAACAGGTAGGGCTGGGGAGCCGGGGTGTGAATTGGAGTTCAATGAAGATATCCCGTTTTCTATAAAAACGCAAAGTCAGCTTTGAATTAATTCTGTCTGAAAGTGAGTGGTAGTTAATAAACTCTAATAAGGAAATTCCGTTTCCTGCGAACAGGCGCGACGTCAGCTGAATGGAATCTGCTTCCGAAAATTCCCCCCCCCCCCCCCCCCCCCTCATTGATTCAAGCACTGGCAATTAAAATGATTCGTCGAACCTATTAATTCGTTAATGAGCAGGACCATCTGTGACATGTACCGTGATGGTGCTCGGAGATCAAATGACGGTCCGCGGCTATTGGAGGTGACGCCGCATCTTTCTCCCCACATTCCCCCCCCCCCCCCCCAAAAAAAAAGAGGGGGGGGGGGGCGGGGGGGGGAGGGATCCGATACCAATTCAGTTTCGAGTAGATGGTCACTTAACGTATGAAGTCCCTCTTCGGCTTCGTTGTTGTGGTTGTTGTTATTGTTGTTGTTGTTGGCGTTGTTTTTGTTGAAAGGCTGGGATGCATCACTTACACTTACTTTCTTACTTTGTTGGTTTTGGGATCTATTAATGATCCACTGCCGCTTGCAAACGAATGACAAGGTCTGTTTCAAATTCAACTAGGATTATATACCAGCGGCATCACTATACGAACTTCCTAGGTAGGGTGTTCTTGGCTATTCAAAATCGTCTCTTGTTTCCACAAGGCTCAGAATGGGGACGGGGCGGGGGGTGGGGGGTTGGGGGTGGTGTTGTCAAGGAAATAAAGTCATAGGAGTCAATGAGAAGTCACAATTTTGTCTAAGAAAAAAAAGTCTTAGAAAAGGAATAACATTAATTTATGGTGGTCGGTAATAACGTCACAAGGAAAATTTATATACTCCTTGGGGTCTTTATCTTTCTGTATATTTACATTTTTTTTTTTAAATAATCCCCAACGGGCTTGTACTAAACACACCAGAAAGGTGGATACATGGATACATATACCGGGTTTAAAATCAAAGATAGTATAGTATCTTTGGGTAAAACCCTAGGAAAGATTAACTTGAATATTTTCCTGTGACTTTTTCTTTCTGTGACTTTTTTCCTGTGACTTTTTTCCTGTGACTTTTTTCCTGTGATATTTTTACCTGTGACTTTTTTCCTGACTACCTGTGATTTTTTCTGTTTACTATTTTCATTTGACTTTTTTCCTGTGACTTTTTTCCCTGTGACTTTTTTCCTGTGACTTTTTTTCCTGTGACATTTTTACCTGTGATTTTTTTCCTGTGACTTTTTTCCTGACTTTTTTACCTGTGACTTTTTCTGTTACTTTTTTCCTGTGACTTTTTTCGTTCGACTTTTTTCCTGTGACTTTTTCCCTGTGACTTTTTTCCTGTGACTTTTTCCTTGTTAATTTCCTGGACTTGATTTTTTCTGCTGGACTTTTTTTGTTTCCGGTGACTTTTTTTTTAACCTGTGACATTTTTACCTGAATTCCAGAATACGAGGCCGATAATTGCATATAAAATCAAGTAGCATTTGAAAAAAGTGTCTTTGCCTCTTATCTACCTAATTTCAGAACAAGAAATTCCAAGTACTCTGGTTTCCATTACTTCATAATCAGCGAATAGTTCGTCATCAACGTAGGTGCCTACTTCGTTCATTAAAACCCTTTTGGTTCCTGTTCTATCTTTTTTATCTCCTAACGGCCACAAGAGACAAAAATTCTCAAAAAACCGAGCGTTGCAAACTCACAAATCACAGACATTATGTTTGAGACGAGTTGTTTGTTCGTATGGTGTTTTTACGTTGCATGGAACCAGTGGTTATTCAGCAACGGGACCAACCAGCGGCTTTACGTGACTTCCGAACCACGTCGAGAGTGAACTTCTATCACCAGAAATACACATCTCTCACTCCTCAATGGAATGGCCGAGAATCGAACTCGCGACCACCGAGGTGGTACGCCAACACCATACCAACCACGCCACTGAGGCGCTTTTGAGACGAGTTGAAACCTAATCCAAGAACGGAACCTGAATTGGACGGGAATACGGACAGCAGAGTCGATATCAACTTGCATCTCT
>NC_061091.1:1241118-1248618 GCF_015104395.2 Macrobrachium nipponense | reverse complement strand
CGTCAGTTATGTGACGTTTTCTATGCTCATATATTCGTGCATGGTATACGTTAATGAATATGAATACTCGCCATTTAAGCGGACTATGTTATATGAATACTTTTTTAAACATATATAAGGTATATTTGTATTTATTGTTTCGTAGGTGTATAAATATTTAGCGCTTGAGTGATTTGGGGATATGGTATCCATTAGTTTTTTAAGATTCGTAACGTATGTGAATATTGAAGAGTTATTCCTTCATGTCCCGTTTTCTGTCAATTTCACATGACCTGTTTTTTATCATAGGAGAAAACCTACTGAGAATTGCATTCTTCGTAAAGAAACTCACAATAAATATGAAGACTACTGGAGTAAACACTACTAGCCCTTAAACGCCGAAGCGGTAAAAATCAAAACCTCTCCCGAATGCCGGGGCCGGTTTGGAGTGAGCGCGGAAGTGGAAAAAATAATTTTTTCAAAAAATCTCAGCGCGCTTAGTTTTGAAGATTAAGAGTTCATTTTTGGCTCCTTTTTTGTCATTGCCTGAAGTTTAGTATGCAACCATCAGAAATGATAAAAATTATCATTATCATATATAAATAATGCGATATATGATAGTGCAAAAACGAAATTTCATATATAATTGTATTCAAATTGCGCTGTGCGCAAAACGGTTAAAGGTAACTAGTTACACAGAGAAAATATTATCACAAAATGATGCATGAATTCGTAACGCGCGGACGTAAAAAATTTTTTTTTTAAATTTACCATAAATCTAAATATTGTTATAGAGACTTCGAATTGGTTTCAAGATGAAGTTAAATGATGGAATATTACGATACTGTAAGAGTTTTAGCTTACAATTGCAGTTTTCGACCATTTCCGACGAGTTTAAAAATGACCAAATGTCAAAAATTTTTTTATAATTTTTTTTATATGCAATTATTTCGGAAATTAGAAAAGCTACAACCTTCAAATATTTTTCTTTTATTCTACATGAAATTGCGCACATTTTCATATATAAAACTCTATGAAATGCCTAATATGAAACGGAGCAAATGTTCCGAGAATGCGATGTACGCAATTCGGGGATGTATGGCGGAGAATCCGCGCGCGGAGGGAAGGAAAGTTTTTTTCATAAATTCACCATAAATCGAAATATTGTGCTAGAGACTTCCAATTTGTTGCAAAATGAAGGTAAATGATTGAATATTACTAAAATATAAGAGTTTTAGCTTACAATTGCGTTTTTTGACCATTTCGGTAGAGTCAAAGTTGACCGAACGTGGTTTTTTTCTATTTATCGTGATTTATATGCAAATATTTCGAAAATGAGAAAAGCTACAACCTTCAATTATTTTTCTTTGTATTCTACATGAAATTGCGCACATTTTCATATATAAAACTTTATGTAACGGCTAATTTAAAATGGTGCAAACATTACCACAATCGCACGTATGATTTTTTCGGAAGAGTTACCGCGCGGACGTAAGGAAAATGTTATTTTTTTCATAAATTCACCATAAATCGAAATATTGTGCTAGAGACTTCCAATTTGTTACAAAATGAAGGTAAATGATTGAATATTACTAAAATATAAGAGTTTTAGCTTACAATTGCGTTTTTCGACCATTTCGGTAGAGTCAAAATTGACCGAAAGTTGAAAATTTGTCACTTATCATTTTTTATATGAAAATATTTCAAAACTGATCAAAGCTACAACCATGGGTTGTTTTTAGTTGTATTGTGCATGAAATTTCGCACATTTCCATATATAAAACTTTATGTAACGGCTAATTTTAAAATGGTGCAAACATTACCACAATCGCATGTATGATTTTTTTCGGAAGAGTTACCGCGCGGACGTAAGGAAAAAGTTTTTTCATAAATTCACCATAAATCGAAATATTGTGCTAAGAGACTTCCAATTTGTTGCAAAATTAAGGTAAATAGTTGAATATTACTACAATATAAGCGTTTTAGCTTACAATTGCGTTTTTCGACCATTTCGGTAGAGTCAAAGTTGACCGAAGGTTGAAATTTTGGCTCTTATCGTTATTTATATGGAAATATTTCAAAACGGATAAAAGCTACAATCATGAATATTTTTTTGTTGTATTTTAAATGAAATTGCGCACATTTTCATATATAATACTTCATGTAACGGATAATTTTAAACGGTGCAAAAATTATGTCAAAGTGACGAAATAATTTTTGAGATGTGTCACTGATACTTTTTAGTGCGATAAGAAAGAAATTCGCGCTTGCGCGCCTGCGTAACGATTGTAAACTAAACAACGCCTTGATCCGTGAACTCCCAGCATCCCCCAAGGCGCGTGATTTAAAAGTTTTCGGCTGGTAGGCCTATAAGTATTTTTCCGCGAATTTAAAAAAAAACTTTTTTGAGTCGACGTATGGTACGTCCATTCGGCATACGGGGAACATTTTGACTCGACGTTTAATACGTCCATTCGGCGTTTAAGGGCTAGCGTAGAGAAAGGTGCACTGAAAGCATAAATAATCAAGATATGCGAAGAAAAAATACTGTGGCAGGAAACCACAACTAATTCAGAAATGCAAAGAAAAAATACGCTGAAATGAAAGCACAGGAAAAGCACAACATATAAGAAATGCAAAGAAAAAATACATTACTTTGAAAGCACAGTAAAAGTACAACTAATTAAGAAATGCAAAAAATATATATAAATGAAAGCACAGAAAAGCACAACTACATATGAAATCCAAAGAAGACATCAGGAGTTACGCTGAAATAATTCACGCTGACATAGAGTTACCCTACAATTCGAGTCAAATGATAAAAGTGGTCTGTGGGGTTTGGGGAGGGGGGCGGTCTCGCTTTTAAAACCAGTTGTTCCCGGACAAGAATTTACGGCAGCGGTAAACTCCATTACTGGAACCGAGCAGTGCCTTGAAATATTGCCACATAACGCCACATCCGGTCAGTAATGAGATCCGCTAAAAATAGGTATAACAGTCTGTTTCATGATACTGGAAGCACTCGAATAACTTTGAAACTAGGCCAGAGTTTATTTTATTATTATTTTATATTCATTTTATTTTATTTTATTCTATTTTTTGCCAAAAATATGGACATTCAAAAACTTCTCTGCATTTATACAAGCAGTACTGGAACATTAAATTAAATAAGATATAATAGAACAGAATACAGAATTTAGGTAAAAGCCCAAACGCTGCGACCCAAGGTCTGAAGGAAGTTCTTTAGACCTTGCTGGGACCTAAGAGGTCATTCAGACTAAAACAAAAATTGACAGTAAGAAATTTGAAAGGTGTAACAGGAGGAAAACCTCAAAGCAGTTGCACAATGAATCAATTGTTAGGAGAGGGTGGAAATTGAGATGGAAGATTGAGAATATGAACGAAAGTACAGTAAAAGGAATGAAAGGATTGTGACCAGGAGCCGAAAGGTATGCTGAAAAGAACCTTAAGTAATGCCTACAGTGCGACGAATGAAGTGCACTGATGTAATGGGAAAAATATTCCATTAATTATTAGTGATTTATTTAGGAATTGATTCATCATCCTTCTCTAATATCTTTACACTACTATTGTAAGAGTGATTGGAACTGAAATGTTTTCGTTTTTGTTGTGGGCACGAGTGCGTAGCAGTGTAGCCAGTCCTCTGTTTTGTTTGCCTTTCACTTTGAGTATGGGAGAGCTGTCCTAAATCTTTCGTCTGCTTTTTGATAACACTAAAAAAAAACATGTAAGGATCACGAATGCTCTTGTGTGAGAAGGACGTCAACTGGTCCACCCTTCAATTTGGATATTTTACCAAATTATTGATACAAATGATTATCTATCCCTTGCAAGGTAAGCTTTTAAAGTCGTAATATTACCGTTAGTTCATTAGTTGGAACAGATCACTATCATGAAAGAACAGTAGCAGATGAGGATTCAAGTGCAAAGTTGCATGCCCAGTCGAACATGATTACAACGCCTTGTGGAAAATTTTCATTGTCGTGAAAGATGCTTCATGTTCATTAGTTGTCATGAGATTTTGCTGTGTTAGTTTGAGTTGTAACTTGGCGTTTGACAGGGTTGTAAAACGTTAAAAAGGGATCTAGTCCAGGAGTTCTGAAGACTACGTAAATTAACCAAGTCCAGGAGACTAGGCCTGGGAGAAATTTGGCATGATGTAATGAGTAATAAAGAAACGAGCTGAGTACCAGGAATTTTCTTCAATACCATCGTACCTTACCCCTAAAATGGAAATCAGCACTTCAATTGCCTCCCAGTGGAAAGACTTCACCTGGCCTCATCAGTAATAAGACCCATACACACAAGGAATATCATGTAATAGCAGGTATGATAGGCCTACACTAATTCCCAGGCAGCGTAAACGTCAGTCTTCATACCCAATGTGTCAACTATGACACAGTACCATTCTCCGGCCCCTGTCTCCAGGCATGAAGACTGACAACAGTGCATATGTATACTAATAGTATTATAATTCTCGTATCGTAATGTCATGGTGAGGGAAAATCCTCCTGTCACACTGACAACACTACCACCCTACGGGATTAAGAAGATTGATATCACACGAGAAAAATGAGAACTGAATTAAAATTCTCACGTAAAAAAATATACCTAAAAGTAAATAGTGTATTACAGACGACCATTAACAGCCAGACACCAACTGAAGAAAATGCCCAACTGGGAAGCCCAAGGTTCCAGGGAAGTCCATGGATACTGGCTCATAAACTTCAAGGCCCTCCGCCTACTCCTAGCAGAACAGCTCCAGCATTGTATCACAAACCACTATGCACCCAAATGGATGACCACAGGGAGAACATCCTTAGTACAGAAAGACAAGGGAAATATGGCAAGTAACTAAAGGCCTATCGCCCGCCTACCAATAATGTGGAAGTTATTAACAGGTATCATCAGTGAGAAGCTAAGCAACTACCTATAGGATACAGACACCATCCCCACCAACAGAATGGCTGCAGAAGGAAGTGTAGGGTCACAAAAGACCAGCTCCTGATAGGCTAAATTGGTAATGAAGAATAGTAAGAGAAGGAAAGCCAACCGAAGCATGGCATGGATTGACTACAAAGAAGCCTTCGACGTGATACCACACACGGGGCTAATAGAATACCAAAAAATATATGGGGCAGAGGGAAACACCATCAACTTCCTCAAAAATACAATGCGCAACTGGAATATAATACTTACAAGCTCTGGGATAAGACTAGCAGAGGTTGACACCAGGAGAGGGATCTTTCAAGGCGACAAAAGTACTACAGAAGATGGATGCTGGGTACCAACTCAAGGAAGGAGGCAACAGATTTAACCATCAGATGTTCATGGACGGCATCAAGTGTATGGTAAGAGCATCAAGGGCATAGATACCCTAATCCAGACATTGTATCTGGGGACATCAGGATGGAGTTTGGAATAGAAAAATGCGTCTTGGTCAAACTAATGCACGGACAGTACATGAGACAGACTAAAGAAAACGCCAGCAATGAAAAATGGCAATGGCTACGACCCGGAACCCCACACTAAAACCACCCAGTCGAATAGGGTAACTGAGACGGGAGAAAGAAAACTATCCACAATGATTGTCATTGCCTTTACTTATTCCATGCTCCTCGGTCCTCATCCTCATGGAATCCGAAGCAATTCAGAGAACCTCTATATTTCCCGAAAAGTGTTTCCGAAGCCGACGAAGTGTTAGAGGCAAATCCCATTTGAGGGCTAACTTTCGCGGAAGCGCTTTGGGAACTTTCCGGGGGCCTTTCACCCCGCCAGGGGGAGTTTTTTTCTTTTTTGCAACTTTTAAACTATGCGTTGGTGGGGTTTGTCAGTCCGCAGGAGAAAGAGAGAGAGGAGAGACGAGAGAGAGAGAGAGAGAGAGAGAGAGAGGTAATGACAGCTATTGGGAATCTGTATATTATTAGTTACGTGTAAGTCGCAATGCTTTTAGTCTTCATTAAATTGAATACTAACTGGATACATACAGACAATTATATATTATATATATATAGATATATAATATATATATATAATATTATATTATATATATATTATATATATTTATATATATATATATATATATATATATATATATATATATATATATATATATATATATATATATATATATATATGTGTGTGTGTGTGTGTGTGTATATATATATTATATATATATAGTGAATGTGTGTGGTGTGTGTATGATGTGTGTGTGTGTGTGTGTGTGTGTATGTATATATAATTCTCTATCATATAATTACGAAGACTTTCATTGCACTATTTTTTCATCTTTCCCAAAACTATAACAGTTCACGGAACGGTAGACCACTCACACAACAAAAACGTTTTGCAGTATCGCTAAACTGCATTCTAATTCCCTATACAACGTACGTAAACATCGTATCGCTAAACAAAGGCATTATATAGTTTAGTAGACAAATATCATTACGAAACAAAGTCCCGTATTCAGTCCATGAAGATTGTGTGGGGATTACGTCGATACCATCACAATGACTTATAGTGTATAAGATTTTATTTCATTTTTTCATTCTATTTATAAAACTACAAATGTCTAAATATAAAAGACACTGGACACGTGCTCTTAAATATCAACAAAACATACGAAATTATCATAAATATTCACACTAAGAATACGAGCTGCTCACATGACATAGTGTCTCTTAAATATTCACAAGATATGCGAATATATGTACCGCGTATATTCAGATTTGGATCGGCACAAAATATACGTACGTATATAGTCCTTATATACACACAAAATATACGCCTATACACAACACCAGACAATAAGATAGATTTTCTCCCAAATATTCATAAAATATACGGTACAGAATATTTTCCCTAAATAAAATAAGTAAAATTCGTAAAATAAGCAAATACCGACATCCACAGAATATGTTATAATAGATATACATAATATGTCATAATAAATATACACTACTATATACACGCATCTCTTCCAGGATATTTTCTAATAGATATACGCAACACATTTGGCCAACTGTAGCTCCTCCAGAATATAACAGGTCGAATAAACCCCGAACTATACAAATATACACAATACTAATTTATTCTAGACATTAGACTGACAGACAGTCATTACTTTAATGACCGCATTTTTTTACTTTAATTAAGCGGTAATTCGTGATAGAGAGGTCGGGGTGGGGGTTGGGGGGTGGGGTGGGGTGTGAAGGGGTGGGGGAGGGTAGGCGGGAATTTGAGGGTTTAATTGCATCTGGACCAAAAGAAAAAAAAAGAAAATTAGAAAAGACATTTCTATAAGAGACCATGAACAATATATATATATATATATATATATATATATATATATATATATATATATATATTATATATATATAATATATATATATATATATATATATATATATATATATATATATATATAAATAAATATATATATATATATATATATATATATTATATATATATATAACTGGTAAAAATGTTCTGCAACAACAG